>NC_091119.1:23262891-23405391 GCF_040183065.1 Periplaneta americana
GAACAAATTCCCTTTTGTGATTCGCTGACTAAACTATGGTTGGAACTTCTAATTTAATATAAATTTATTTTTGACAAAAAAGAAAGGCAACGAGTTTAGCTCAGGAGTAAGGAGCTGATCTTCTTATCCGGATCTGCACTCAGGCCTGGGTTCGAATCTTGCTTGGGCTGAATACCCTATCGGTTACTTTCCGAGATTTCCTCGAACTCTAGGCAAATATCAGGTAATCTATGATACCAGTTCCACTGACGCCAGGTAATCTCGTAATTGATATAGCGTCGTTAAATATATTTTGAAAATTAATAAAAGAAGTGGAATCGAGTGAAAATTCCTCCTCTTATTGGGTAAATGTGTCGAGAGTTTTTTAATATATTGAAGATGAAGGCAGATGTTGAGTTAAATCGAAGGAGAAAAGATTCATAATATGACATGGAATTACTCAGCGATTCCTGTACTTGCTTTGTCCTCCTTGTTTAAACAGTGACCTCAAAAGTACGCACGCCAACCTCAATTGTACTTAAAATTGCATGTTTTCTGGCAAGATAAAAATAACTTTACATGCCGTGTTTGGTATCGCAGTGGTATATAACACATGGCGTTATGTAGGGTAAAGGTTGGTAATATTGTGATGAGTAATATTGAGATAATTCTTGCATCATTAACTAAATTCATAATTCAATTTCATTCGACTGTGATGATGTAACATCACTGCCTTCTTGAGCACACGAAGGCAGTTTATGAGGGAAAGAGAGCTGCTCTTTGAAAGTAGTCTCTGAAACTATGCGTACACCGTTGCCAAATGTGACACGCATGTAATGCTTGACGATCAAATAAGTAGAAATCTTCATGTATATTTTATGACGAAAATTTTTTACTTTTTATTTGGACGAAAGTAATTTTCCTGTGAATTCTCCATAAATTCTTCTTTTTTTAATATCATGATTATGAAGTAATTTTGTGGATTTCTTTGAATTTCGCGAAAATTCGCGGTTATATTTCACTTAATTTTGGATTTTTCATTAAGAGATTTGCATTTTCCATAAAATTAAGTTTTTAACACATTTCGCATATATCGTTTAATACCTAAAAATCACACCTGGAGGTATAAAAAGAAATCTTATCACAAAGCACAAGATAGTGATAACTAATTACGTAGTATTAGATTTTGTGTTCTAGTCTTTAAGGGCCATATTCATAGACATTCTTAGCGGGGGCTTCCGGTGGATGATCAGCGAACTAACGTTTTTTGTATTCATAAACCAGTGTTAGCGATATGATATATGATATGAATCCTGTACAAGTAATCAGTCGATAGCCGGGGCTAGTTTAGCACGCTCGTAGCGCAGGCTAGCGAAATGTCTACGCATAGCACCCAAAAATTCTACAGTTAGGCTAAGTTTAAACTAGATCCTTAAAAATAGTATCTAAATATTTCCAGTAAATTAATTAATTCTGTGGCCGGGAGGAAAAAGGTCTTAAGTAAAAATTTTATACTTTTCAGGAAAGCAGTAGAAAGATTGAAATCGATGTCAATTATAGAGTTTTTTTAATTAAGAGGTTTTTCCTGGATATTATTTGTTTACATTTTTTCTAAAATAGGTAATGCTGCTCATTTAACAATTTTCTTGATTATTTCCAAAAATAGCCGCACTTAAGCCCTTTTAAGAGTAGAATCCAAACTGAGTAGAAGGGACTATTAAACATAAGACCTTTTTCATGTCAAAATAAATGAGAAATGTAAATTATTAGGAATGCAAAATGAGTCTTAAACAATATAGGACTGTTTACATGGTGCTTGAAGTTTTAAAAGGAAAGGGCAACAATATGTGATAAAATGGCTAAAATACAAGTTAGGCCTTTTTGATAGGGAAGCATGGAAAGTAAACATGTGATGGTTTGTAAGGAATAAAGTATTAAATATTCTTAAGTCCTTTATTCTGTGTGTGCTCGATTCAAAAAGTACTTAGGACATTTGGTAACGCTCTATAAATCCAGTCAGGAGTCTTATTTGACTTTAGCCGTTTTAACAGATTGTAGAGAATTGTTTCCGCTTTCAGAATGTATAAAAATCTCATTTTCACAAAAAATTGACTTAAGACCTTTTTCCTCCAGGCCACAGAATTAAAACCGATAGCTACACTCATTATTTAAATCATGACTATAAAATGTTTCGAATATTTCAAATATGTATTCACTATAAAACAAGCTTTGTTAATGCTGCAGTGTACAACGAATAAAATAAAACTGAGCGCGAGAAACTTGACTTCGCCTTGGCCGGCACTCCTAGCGCATCGGCCGCCAATTCAGACTCTGCATTTGCCCGCTCTGACGGGATGTTTGCTGAGCGGCGTACTCCATTCAGTGTTAAATTAGTAACAATGCTACTGCCTTTAAATTTAACTCTAAAGAAATGTGATCGAAAAATATCTTAAATAACACTGGTTTAATTAAAATCATCGAAATTCTTTACAGTGATTACTAGGGCTAAGAATTATTGTATGCAGTTACATTGCGCTTCAAGCGCCTCTGACTTTAGGTACCAGTACGTAATTGCGTTGGGGTGCGGGAGTTCAGTGTGTTTCGTCCAGCAGTGAACTTCAGTTGATCGGTTACATTACGACCGAATACTGCTATTCGTAACAGGCAACATTCAACATCCTGTAAAGAAGAATAACAGCAAGATGCCGAGGACGAAATTTGTGACTTAATTTCAAATGAGGAAATTTGTAATGATGATACAGATTTTGAGATAAACAATGCTTGTGTAAAATATTTCAAATATGCCCCTTTTGTTTCTGCAGAAGTGGAACGAAGTTTCTCTAGATACGAGGCTGTGTTTTCTAGTAACGGGCAAACATTCTCCTTTGAAAATTTGAAAATGTGGTTTGTTATTCACTGCAACAATATATGAAATAAACAATTATGTATAACAAAAGCGTAATACACTATCATATTAACATAGTGAAATAATAAGGCTGATACTTGTCAATGTTATATTAGGTGTATTTTCTATAGACAAAAAATAACAAGTAGTCAATGATATTGTGACGAAACTGAATAGTTGTAACACGAAATAGGAAAAAATGTAGGAATCAAAATTTAAAAACTTCTGGATAAACATTATAGATATTTAGCTCTATGTAAAATTTGTGACAATTTCAAATGAGGAAATTTGTTAATAATGATACAAATTTTGAGATAGATAATGCTTGTGTAAAATATTCCAAAAATATGTCCTCATTGTTTCTACAGAAGTGGAACCAAGTTTTTCTAGAAGTAAGGCTGTGTTTTCTAGCAACATATAATCATTCTCCTTTGAAAATTTGGAAATGTGGTTTGTTATTCTCTGTAACAATACATGAAATGAAAAATTATGTAAAACAAAAATGTAATACACCATCATATTAACATAGTGAAATAATAAGTTGATACTTGTCAATGACATATTAGGTGTATTTTCTATAGACAGAAAATAAAATGACTTAAGAAATAGTGCAATTTTTCTTTAACAAAGGAAATAATGTCTTTTAAATTTTTCTTTAGCAGATAATTGTGTTTCGAAGTCAAAGGAGTGGCTTTCAACCACCCAAATGCTGAGGACTAACTTGCCGTGATGATAAGCATGTTCAAACGAACGGAAGACACTGCGTTAACTCACCCCAACTCTGAGACGTGCTCGAAGTCAGAGGCGCACGAAGCCCACTGGTAATATAGCGGCATATATTTCTCATGCCTACTAATTACATTTTACATAATTTTAAACGTTGAAATCGTTTACGCTTGATACATTGCGTATTAAGCTGACAATCTTGTTCTTTGTCGCTTACCGATTAGACTTAAGTGTGTTCAACCTCATCCAGTCATCGTTTCTAGGCCTTCTGATTTTTCTTCATCTCCCCCCCCCCTTTCCCATTATTTTTTCAGTCATTTGTTGCACGTGTGACAATAACTGTATTCTTGTATTAGATTCTTCTTTCGTTAAAGAATTCCCCACATTTCTTCTGTAAAATCAGTTTCATTAGTCATTAATAAGTTAGTTCTTTATCATTGACCTCTGTACATTGAATAACTCTTGTTCATCAATCTAATCATTATATTTTACAATCCAAAACCAGTTGAATTTAGTGAATATAATTACAGTCCATGAGCATAAATACGTACAATTGAAAAAATCAAATAGTAGGTAAAAACATGAAATAAAAAAGCAGAGAACATAAAAGACGATATAATCGTAACAAAAATACTGAACAAAAACATTAAAAAAACTCATTAATATCATAAAAAGGTTTGTTCATCAACCAATGAGAGACAAGTCTGTCAAAAGACCTCCTTTCCAGACTGAAAACATAAGGAAATTTATTTATAATTTTTAAAGACGTAATAAAATAATTATTATTCATTGTTTTGGTTAGCCTACATTTATGTGCCACTGGTAGCAAAAACTTCATTTTCTTTGACTGGGTTAATTTATAACTTTTTCAGTCTATTATTCAATATAGGCATAACATTATTGTTTGGGCTGGAAGTACAAAAATTAATCTTAATCCGTTAAATTTATTACAAAAACGAATAATTAAAATTTGTTTCATGGAACGTTTTAATTATCCAACTAAATTAATTTATGCTGAATTTAATGTATTTAATACTGGACAAATTTATAAATATACTCTGTTAAAATTTAATCACAAAAATCGTAATAAGTTTATATTACAGGCACATAATCATGATACAAGACGAAATATTAATTCAACATTAGTAGAACCTAAATGTTTCACATCTGCTGGTCTAAAGCATAGCATTAATTGTATAATTATTTGGCTAAATTACACCCAGAACTTCTAACATGTAACCCACTAACATGTAAGAAGAAAATTAGAAACGTGTTAATGTCTTCAATTTGATTAAATAACTTTATAGCACAGTCTACTATATACAGTCACGAAGCTTGAGTTTTGAGGGTGCTAGAAACAATAGACTGTGACGGTACTATTTTGCATTGCCTGTAATGAGGCGATATTAGCGATCCTAGTGGTGAGCAACTATCTAATGTTTGCATATTTACTACGTATTGAGCTTCGCGACTGTATATACTAGACTGTGTTTATAGCCTATGTGTATGAATTAATCAGCCTATATTATTATTTGTATTCTATAATTTCGGAATATATATATATATTTTTTTTTTTCATAAATTGTCCTATTATTTTTCTCTACTGTATGTTAATATTATATTATGTATTGTCATTGTAAATAGCTGTAATTTTACTTTCAGTTTCTATTTATTTTATTTATATACAGTGTTCCTCTTTATAGTCTATAAATAATATATTATCTGAACTGCGACCGAACACGAGCGCTGTTCATTCGGTCCTCAAATTTTCTTGATATTATTGTATCCCTCTTTTTTATATTGCCGTATTATTTTATTTCTATTGTTGTAATTATATTCTGTACTCTCATGTATTATTCTGTATTATTATTATCATTATCATTATTATTATTATTATTATTATTATTATTATTATTATTATTATTATTATTATTATTATTCGTTTACGTGCTGTAAAAATTCTCCATGGCACCCACAATCTTAAGGCCCATTCACAATGAAAATTAAACATAATCGTAACATAAACACAGAAGTTTGCGCCCAGGCTACCAAATGGGATCATTCACAATGATTCACATAAGCATTGACATAAACATTACCGTAAGACGTTAACATGAAAGTTTGCAAACTGCAAACTTTCATGCTTATGCTTACGTGATTTGCAAACAGAACACAATCGTGGAGCGCTGAAGTATACGACAGAATATGAGGAAATGGCGTCGTTGTTACGTTTCCATGGTTACCGAGTATGTTTGCGATTATGTTTTATGTTCCCATCGTCAATGATGGTATGACTTCTTAATTTTACCGTAACGTTTATATTCTTAAGTTAACGCTTACGTTATGTTTAATTTTCATTGTGAATGAACCTTTACTCTCTATCTCTGAAGGAAGCCTTGGTTAGGGTTTTATCGCCCTCGGTCAGATTGGTCCCCCGAATCTCGTGCCCTACGAATAACACGAAAATCGCGACATGACCGAGGACAACGGCACAATATGTCCAAACTAAATAAAATCATTGGATGTCTGTTTCTGGAGTAGTGGCGGCTGATTGACTGAGGCAAGTGAGGCCGGGCCTCAGTCACTTGGCTTAACTGAAATCAAATTTTGTGTTTTTATATAATGTAGTAGTTATTTTAAAGAAAGCATATATCGCTGTAGAAGCATTTGAAAACTTTGATATATATATAGACCTGTTTTTCAGTAAAATTTGTTACTGAGGCCAGGATTGCTCGTGCCGGGTCTGGCTTGTGATGTATATAGAGCTGTTTTGCAGTAAAATTTGTTCCTGAGGCCAGAATCGTTCGTGCCGGGTCTCGCTTAATGCATTTCATGTCCTTTCGCGGGCTTTGAGTTTGCGCTTAAAACGTTGTAGCTGAGGCACAATTCGTCTGGCCTGGTCAGATTTCACTCGTCCCATCCATGGGCCGGCCTCAAGGGTAGGGTGGGGGGGAATAGCAGTGGTGACTTGTCTTCCTAACTAGGCCATAAATAACAAAATTCCAGCTCTTTGGCAGGTAGAGACCCACTCGATTCTCTCCCCTTATGTCTCAGTTTATGACATATAGGCGAGGGTGTAGTACAGTAGTGAATGTGGGCCAATGTTGTTATGTATTTCGGGAAAATATAAACAGAAACAAATGAGAGAAGTAATGCTGGTGCAGTCAATTCATTGTTAGAGTGTCCTTTTTTGAGGAGAAATAATACTGAAAGAAAGGAAGTTTTAAATAAAGAGAGAGACTACCGAGATACCTACGACATCGCTGATAATTTTTCTCACACATAATCTTAAAACGTGAGTTTCTATTGCATCCTGGTATGGGCAACATAAATGGTTATGTGGTAATGTGATGCAAAATAAACTTCTCTTGGCCTTGTTTGTTGCTGTCAAAGAAAAAAAAATAAAAAGAAAAGAAAGAAAGGGGAATTTCAACACATATGGGTTGCTTCATCACACTGAAACAATCACTGAAACTCAGAGCATAACAGCTTATGAAATTATTATTTTTCATTGATAATAATAATAATAATAATAATAATAATAGTAATAATAATAATAATACAGTAATAATGATATTAATAATATAATAACAATAATAATTAATATCATAAATATTTCCTATCGGAGGCAATTAAACTAGTTGCATCTGGCCTCACCGAGGATTTCGATCACCGGCCGCTACTGTTCTGGAGTCTTCTTAAGCGAAATATTCACTTCTGTGCCAAGACTGGATCCAAGACTTATGTTCTCTCAAGATCAGAAGAATACACATAGTCAGCATGACCTTCAGAGTTCAAAAGATCGTTAAATAATTATACATCTTCTTAAAGTGAATCAGTTCTCCATTCTGAAGCTCCGTTTTCAGTTATAATTCATCACGTAACATAAAATTATGCAATTCCGTGCTTGCACAAATAGATTGTTACATAACTTGTACCACTGAAATATTGTTATTAAATAACAGACACAGACAGTCCACAGCCAGACGCTACCGATCACTAATGTCAGTTTCAAATGAAATAGGCGTGGCCAAGATGACTGTTTTAACTGTCAGGGCCTGAGACATCCCAGAAGAGACACTCGCGATGTATTTCCACTCCCCTTTATTTTTTTTTTTAATCGTGGCACCTCATAATCTGAAGACGTATAAAGGGAATAAGCGTTGTCAGTAAGAAAGGAAAGTATTTATGTGTAGAAAAAAATTGAAACAAGTATTGGCTATAACCGGACATGGTTTATTGCTCTTATGAAAAGTCTAAGTCAACAAAGATCATAATTGCATTACAAATTAATCTGTTAGTTTAAATGTTATCTTTGATTTCAAAGAACAAATAGTAGTGGTGGTGAGGGGGAGGAGGATTAGAGGAGGAGGAATATAAGAATAATGATTTAAAGGAAGAAAGAAATCAGGAGAATATGAAGAATAAAAAAAATTAAGAAGCGGAAGTGTAAATTGGGGAAAAAGCAGTAGGCGAAGAAAGATTCTGCTAATTTCAAGTTTATGAATAATAATAATAATAATAATAATAATAATAATAATAATAATAATAATAATAATCCGACAGCTATTGGAGAAAAAATGGGAGTATAAGGATACAGTACATCAGTTAATCATAGATTTCAAAAAGGCATACGACTCGGTTAAGAGAGAAGTTTTATATAATATTCTTATTGAATTTGGTATTCCGAAGAACTAGTTCGATTAATTAAAATGTGTTACCATTTACTTAGTAAAAAATGTTGTCATAAACAATTCACAGAGTTTATACACCACATCCACGCAAGACTGTAGCTATTAAGTGTATGTAAATTAATGATGATATAAAATCCTAATGCACTATCTAAACAAGGTGTCTCTCTTTGGGACATAATAATAGTAATAACAACAATAACTATGTTTGTATTATAGATTTTACTATTGTTCAGTATTTGATGACAGGCATAGGCTATAGTTTGTAGCCGTCAGTAATTTTGTTTTTATTTCTTTACTATCGCAAGCCACCTATATATTAGGTGTTTAATTTGTAACTGAGTCAATTTTGTGCATTTTCTCTTTACTATTGCTTAAAATTATGTATAAAATCGCAAATTTATGTCATATTCTTGAAATCCCTCTACACCGTCGATTATACTTTCTAATTTTATTTAATTTTGTTTTAACTGAATGTAATTATTGCATAACGTATTTAGTATTGTTTACTGTCTATTAATTAGTGCATTTATATTGTAACTATGACTCATGCCTACTACTACTTCTTTAAAATTGTGTATTATCTCTACATGACGTATTTCACATGGAACAAACTGCAGCCCTAATATACCAGAGGGTAAAATAGGGTTTTAAATATTTGGATAACAATAATAATAATTAAAATGTGTCTTAGTGAAACGTACAGCAGAGTCCGTATAGGCCACCTTCTATCTGATGCTTTTTCAATTCACTGCGGGCCAAAGCAAAGAGCTGCATTATCACCTTTACTTTTTAGCTTCGCTCTAGAATATGCCATTAGGAAAGCCCGGGATAACAGAGAAGCTTTAGACACGGAAAGCAATAGTAAAGAGATAGGTTTGGAAGTAAACCTCAAAAAGACGAAGTATAAGATTATGCCTCGTGACCAGAATATTGTACGAAATGGAAATACAAAAATTGGAGATTTATCCTTTGAAGAAGTGGAAAAATTCTCAGATATCTTAGAGCAACAGTAACAAATATAAATGACACTCGGGAGGAAATTGAACGCAGGATAAATATGGTAAATGCCTGTTTAGAAGCTTTTGTCATCTAGTCTGCTGTCAAAAAATCTGGAAATTAGAATTTATAAAACAGTTATATATTGCCGGTTGTTCTTTATGGTTGTGAAACTTGGACTCTCACTTTGAGAAAGGAACAGCGGTTAAGGGTGTTTGAGAATAAATTTCTTAGGAAAATATTTGTGGCTAAAAGGGATGAAATTACAGGAGAATGGAGAAAGTTACGCAACGCAGAACTGCACGCATTGTATTCTTCACCTGACATATTTAGGAACATTAAATCCAGACGTTTGAGATGGGCAGGGCATGTAGCACATAGTATGAAACTAGATATTACTGTTTATGCTGTATCACTATTTAAGGTATTTGAAGGGTTCAGAACCATGGTGGGCCAAGCGCCATTTACTGAAGACGTAGAAAACAAGGGTTAAAATCAAGTTATACCATAATTCAATGGAAACATATAGCAAGTAATATGAAGTAGCCTATACACATTAAAACTAAATGATATGTCAATCTTCATTAAACTATGGTTGCACGTAATAACAAATAAGAAACATGTTAAAGGAATTGTCATTGCACCAAATGAGTGCTCTCTGGACCAAAATGATCGCATTTTAATTATTTAAATACAATTTAAATTAAGTAACATATTAAACGATTTATCCTTCTATTAAAAACGAATGTTCCCTGGACCAGATGTCCTATTTTAATTATGTAATTACTTTGTATTTATTTCTAACAGGTGCAGCGGAGCGCACGGGTACGGCTAGTCTATACTATATTTTAATTCAATTGTGTTTAAATATATTTTTGCTAATTTTTTTTAATGACGTGTACTTTCTTTACATGGTAATGTACTGAATAAACACAATCAATCGATCAAGAAAATGATTCTTTCCTTGTCTACAAAGATGCAATAATTTCTAAAGAATTTTGGTCTTCTTTCAACTCTTGTTTCGACACAATATTTTTTAACTAATTATTTTCCTGAAGCTAACAGATTCTTGACAACGTTCTTTCAGCGACAATTAATAGCGGATTTGTGAAATATTGCCAAACCGCAGCAACCGTAGGCAGGCTAGACCATTAAGCAGGAATCCCCTCTCCTGCAGGTCAGCCAGAGACAGCATCTCCTCCGTCTTCGCCCCAAAATGTCCGCCCCCCGCTACTCGTCTGACACTCTCTTAGATGATGGATTTCTATGAAAATCCTTACTGGATTGCTCTGCACTCCAAAGTTATTTTCGGACTAAATATTCTGTAGTAAAACAAAAGTACAGCGGCTTAACAGGTTCCAGCAATGTCATTTTTCATCGTTCGCAGAACATTCCCAACGGTCGATCAGTTTCCGTAGTACGGCCTAACCATTAAAAGTTCTTGCATTTATATTGGCATGGAAGTAATGGACACACCTTAAAATTACTAACGTTACTTGAAAGTTTTTATGGTAATTGATTGCACGTCGTAAAAACAAATTCACCATTAATTACCATCAATTTGATCCATTCTTGCTATAAGGAGTAGAGCTCGATTCCAGGCAGATGGTGTGAAATTTGTAATTGGTAGGTTTGTTCAAAGTAGAGGTTTACATGAATTAAATGTATTACACTTTTCACATTACTACACCAACCAGAGGTCTGCATCAGACGTTTTCGCTCGAGCGCCAAGTAGTTCATAGCATAATCCGATAGGAAGCGCACATGCATGATGGGTAAAATTGTCACGAGCGATAAATCCTCGAACGGTATAAGCCGAGCGTTAGACATTCGTTCTTGTTAGAGTGATGAACTGTGTAGTAACATCATAGATGTTTATCATTTCAAAACTTTGCAGTGTTTAACTAACCTCTCCATAGTACAACTACAAAACTCGCTTTAAAATGTAATATAAATGTTTTAGGTAAATGTTCCCCCCCACCCACACAGGAGTGATTTTGTTTTTGCCATATCTGATAGATGTTATTGGATGTAAATATAATTATTATAAACGGATAACACAATCACGATAATGCAAGAACTGTATCAAGTTTTCTAGTAATAATAATAATAATAATTATAATTATAATCTCGTTGCAACTTACATAACAAACAGAATAAGTTATACACTGCTCTAAGAATAATCAAGATTGTCTCAGATTTTACTTCGTTATTTTCAATCTAAACGATATTAAGATGAACTCATGTATCTTGCTTTTATTGTCCACGTAGATAGTTATTCTATTTTCTATACTTATTACGAAACATGAACTATTACATAACTACAGTATACTAAGTGCATTTCCAAGTGCAAAAATAACATTACATATGGAAAATACGCCCCAAATTGGCATTACAAAAAATTAAATTTCATTCGTCTAATGTAACGCAGAATATGCGAGTTTTAAAAGTGTTGACATTTTTAAAACTTTCACTTTTTCCAGAATAAATTTAACCTCTTAGATTTTAATTCGCTAATTCGTAGCTCAAATGATATTACAACTATGAATAGGGGAAGGTTGCCTATATTGGACCAGTTTTTTTGTTTTTTAATCCCATTTCTTTAATAATGATTAAATTAAATCAAAATATGTTCTAGTACATTCTACATTCTATGTACTTTCATCCTATAGTATTATATTTTAAATTATAAAATTCCTAATAAATATAAAAAGGTAAAACCAAAATCATGGAAATGGTCCAAATTGGGAAACCGGTTGCCTAATTTGGACTCATAGTGTCCCAATTTGGACCTCGCAAAAATACATTAATAATAGTAAACAAATAAGTGGAAGAAGGGTATTTATTATAAATATGTTTAATTCACCAAATTTTACGTTAACAATGTATCAGATATTAACATTTGGTGAAAGAAGTTACACAATTCTCTGAGCTTTGATGAAAAATTAAAGAAAAACAAGATAAATTAATTACAGAAACACTATTGCATCCAGGCTGATTGTTACACTCAGAATATTTCTCTTTGCACTGAACTAGTTTTATATTAGTTGCTTCTCTCGGTTACATAGCCTATTTCAAAATTACAGGCAGACTCATAGAAAAGTAAGAAAAAAAAAATGCAAATATGTTGCACAGAATTGGAAAGTCCCTGTTTGGCTACTAAACTCCTGTGAATAAGGAAACGTAGTAGACATAAAAAATAAAAAGGTGACATGATTTCCTCTTACGTTTGAAAGTTACCAGTGGCAGTATAAAGAACCCCGCCGCATTGACAACACAGACTACTGTGGTGTTTACACCTCTTTCACCACTTACGGCTCCAACTTGGTGTTTCTCTTTCTGAGCTATAACTTTCTGTTGCCTCTTTTGCACCGTTGTAAATCCACATTCGTCAACGTTGAACACAGTATTTGCTGTGATACCATTCTCATCGACAGTTTTTTTTTTTTTTCAGCAGATCGGAAAACTGGATAACACTGTCCCTATTGAACCCCTTAGATCGGGCCATTTATGTTCCTTCTGGGTGAAGGAAAGAAAGTTTTGAGTTTCGCTTCATAGAAGCACAGAACCACTTCCTTCCGGCCATTTTTTCTCCTTGTTACAAGTGTAGGGAGCATAATATTTTCCTGCGACATCAAAAGCAAGCTTCTGCATATCTTTGATTGTCAACCCATAAAACCTTTCTTCAAACAAGAGAATGTAGTAGGCAATAATTTTGTCAATATCTCAATTGAAGGTTGCTTGCCTTCCGAATGACTTCATTGGAAAGCGTTTTTGCAATCAGCATGTGTCTTTGCTGTAGTCTATGGCACTCCATACACGCGAGCACACTCGTTGAGTCCATAGTCACCATTTCTTTATGCTGCTACCGCCATCTTTAAAGTATCATTTCATTTCTGGTTCCCGTTTTTGACATCTTGGAAACATAAAGACACAGAATCCCCCAATACATTACTTTTTCTTAACGTTGACCATAATATAATGCTTTATATTCATGTTGAAAAAATACTAACAGTTTCCTAAATTGGACCAGTCCAATCCAGGCAACGCGCAGAGGTCCAACCTACGCAACTTGTTCACTTATGCAAACAGACGACACTAAACAAACACATGAAATTAAAAACTAGGTTTAAAACACGCAGATAGTAGCTAATGAAAAATACTTGTACAGTCTTACTAATAAACCGTGTATAGTTTTTATACCAGACTTATCCAGAGTTGAGACAGAAAACGTTACTAATAAACCGTGAATAAGCTATGGACGTATAAACAGGCTGTAACTATACAATGGGAATTGCTTTGCAGTAGTTATATACACGAAACCCCTTGTTTAAGCGTTGTATATAGCGAAAAAATGGCCGCCCCTCTAACAGCTGTTCGTATCGACTGTCATTTTATGATGGTTACCTTGTAACCACAGAAGAACAAACCAAAGATCATAGAATTATTAGAATAATATTGCTGTAGCTTGTACTCTTTGACCAAACTGTAGTGTGGTAATCGATTAGAGCCAGTTGTACTATCGATATTTAAAACGCCACACTACAGCGCTCTACCTGATGCAATAGAGAACCTCAGATATTCTATTACCTTTCGTAAGGAACTAATGACGAAACTATGACGTATCTGTGTAACAGTTATACTGTTATACACGACGTATGTAGTGATTATTAGTAAGGAATTTACACACGACTTATAAACGAGCTACTCATTGTATAAATATAAGACAGTTAAACGTCTGTATATAGAGTTTTTATTAGTAAGACCGGTAATGTATAGTATAGAAATTGTTATTACTTACTCCTACTGTATATAGAAGCTTAAGAGCCGTAGCGTAAAAATTGTAAGAGAAAACACCAAAACACATTAACGCCAATCCTATTATCTAAGATGTTTGCAGCTCACTGAACTTCAAGATGAGTACCTTAGGGAGCGTCAGCAAGCAGTGGTGCAAACTGAAATGTTTGAAATACTTCTATATATGGAAATACAACTGCAGTCCAATTTAGGCAACGGTCCAAATTCGGCAACTTTCCCCTATTAAATAAATTACTTTCTCTGCAAGGAAAAGTAGATCAGTTTGTTACTGATCTTCAAATTCTTCAGTTGTTTGTTGTGATGAGATTTCGTAAATGGAAACTGGTTCTATAAATTAGGCCTACAAATGCTTGTGTATAAATTGCAGTATATAATATTGCACTGTACTGTATGCAATGCACTTTATAACATTTCAATAGCTTAGTATTGTGTTAGGTTTTTATTAAATTAGGTATATAGTATGTTTACATATAAGAATGTGGTTTAAAATTAATTCAGAATTCAATTCATGTGGCTTTCATATACTTGTAGAAGACCGTTGTTGTGTTATTACTTTTGACATTTTTGTACTCAAATTAAATTCTAAGTTAGAGATATTCATAGAAATATTTCGGCTGTAAAATATATGCATTCCGAATAGGCCTAATAAAAGTGCAGAAGTAAAAATATATTAAGACGTATTGATCTCAATAAGGAAGAAAGCAATAGTGAACTGCTGATGATGGAAAAACTTTTCTAAGATTGACTCCCCATTTTTTTTTAACATCTGAAGACGAATATCCAATCTTCGAAACGTTACGGTTTTCTTTTTGATCAGCTGCAATGGAAAAAATCCTATCTACATTTCATTAAACTATATTAAGACATCAAAGGGATTACTTCTATGACCACAAAAATACATTACATAAACTGTTCTTAAATATAATTTAACACGTCATTGTGTAACTTAATTACATCTTCATCGTTGTCGTCACTAACACAAGGCGGGGGAGGGAGGTGAGAATTAAGTCTTAATATATGAGAGATAAAATTTTAACTCCGTTTCTGAAAATTGAACATAGATTTGTAATCACAAGCTTAAGAGTTCAATAACATTTCATTAGAAAAATTGATTAATTCAACTCGTAAAATAAAAATGGATTAGGCCTACTTGAAGTGTTCTGAAAAACTTGTACAGAAATAATTTACTTGTCTTGTAACTAAATAGGAAAAAAAATCGTTAAGGATAGAGCGTCTATCTCAAAATCTCATTATTTTAAGAGCCTTAGTGAAAATTTTAATAGAGGTTTTATTTCTTGAACCAAGTACCATTATATTTCGTAGTATATTTCGCTTTATAATTTTTATGGGTAGAAGCAACATTTCGTGAATAAACTAGGCTATAAATGCTTATATTTATAATTATGATCAGGAACTTAATAAGCCGTGCAGATTGCAGGGCCATTATATCCAACAATTTACTTTAGTTGAATATGGGTTAACAGAGAAAAAATGAAAGAAACATTAAGAATTTATATTTAACACTTCAACATTCATGTCTGAAACTCCTGTACCATTGTAGAATTGATGTTGTAAATGAAAATTTAGGATTATTATTATTATTATTATTATTATTATTATTATTATTATTATTATTATTATTATTTCTTTATCGTGGAATATGAACTATGAAATAATAGAGAAGAAGAGGAGCAAGAGATTGCAAGTACGAACAAACAAACATTTTCATGCAATTTTAAATTACAGTAGTCTATATCGCAGTCTAGTTATAATGAAAATGTAAAATAACTAACATTTCCGAAGACATCATTTCCAATATTCTTTTCCTGATTCTGAAAATTTGCCCATAAATTAACGATTTATAAAATATAAAAACTGCATATAGGCCTACGTATACTTTATAATTGTAGGTTTTAATTGTTTCGCTGCAACTCAGATGTCCTATCTCTATCCGCTTAGCTAACTATTCGTACCTATCTCTATTCATTTAGATAGCTATTCATACCTATCTCTATTCACATAGCTAGCTATTCGTACCTATCTCTCTATCCACTTAGCTAGCTATTCATACCTATCTCTATTCACTTAGCTAGCTATTCGTACCTATCTCTCTATCCACTTAGCTAGCTATTCATACCTATCTCTCTATCCACTTAGCTAGCTATTCATACCTATCTCTCTATTCACTTAGCTAACTATTCGTACCTATCTCTCTATCCACTTAGCTAGCTATTCATACCTATCTCTCTATTCACTTAGCTAGCTATTCGTACCTATCTCTCTATCCACTTAGCTAGCTATTCATACCTATCTCTCTATTCACTTAGCTAGCTATTCGTACCTATCTCTCTATCCACTTAGCTACCTATTCGTACCTATCTCTCTATCCACTTAGCTAGCTATTCATACCTATCTCTCTATTCACTTAGCTAACTATTCGTACCTATCTCTCTATCCACTTAGCTAGCTATTCATACCTATCTCTCTATCCACTTAGCTAGCTATTCATACCTATCTCTCTATTCACTTAGCTAACTATTCGTACCTATCTCTCTATCCACTTAGCTAGCTATTCATACCTATCTCTCTATTCACTTAGCTAACTATTCGTACCTATCTCTCTATTCACTTAGCTAGCTATTCGTACCTATCTCTCTTCACTTAGTTAACTATTCGTACCTATCTCTCTATTCACTTAGCTAGCTATTCATACCTATCTCTCTATTCACTTAGCTATCTATTCATACCTAAGTCTCTATTCATTTAGCTAGCTATTCGTACCTATCTCTCTATTCACTTAGCTAGCTATTCGTACCTATCTCTCTATCCACTATTCGTACCTATCTCTCTATTCATTTAGCTATCTATTCGTGCCTATCTTTCTATTCACTTAGCTAGCTATTCGTACCTATCTTTCTATCCAATTAGCTAGCTATTCGTACCTATCTCTCTATCCACTTAGCTGGCTATTCGTACCTCTCTTTCTCTATCTATCCTCCTAGATAGCTATCGTACTTATCTCTCTCTTCACTTAGCTAGCTATTCGTACCTCTCTCTCTCTATCTATCCACTTAGCTAGCTATTCGTACCTATTTCCCTATCCACTTAGCTAGCTATTCGTACCTATCTCTCTATCCACTTAACTATCTATTCGTTCACTTAGCTAGCTATTCGTACCTATCTCTCTATTCACTTAGCTAGCTATTCGTACCCATCTCTCTATCCACTTAGCTATCTCTGATTACAGGTGGAGGATTGGGTAGACTCAAACGCTCTTAGTCTACAGATATGGGTCCGTTGTGCTACATACAAATTTTGTCTTGGGCGAGAAATGACCGCAGAAGGGATTTCTCATTAGGGAACAGGGCCTTTTAAGTACCGTAAATCTACTACACGGCCGTGATAGCTTTGCTTCTCTTCCGAAGAAAGCCATGCTATAGGTTTCGTGTAGCTTCGGAACGTTTGCTGTTTCTTCATCTTTGGCACTGTACAAAAATTAATAAAAGTATCAAAACGGCAAAATTCTACCGTTTAAGATCCTAAATTAAACTTCTGAAGTAATCACCATGTTGGTCGTTGGATCAGGGATTCGCGCAGTCAAATCCGGTCAAGAGCGAAGGATTTTGACGAGCGATAAGATCTTAGCATGGCTTCCTCCGGAAGGAAGTTAAAGTTAGGACGATACGTAAAAGATCCCTGTTTCGGAGACAAAATTTGTCGGTCATTTCTCACCCAAGTTGAATAACCTCTGTTGTTCAAAGCATCGTTAAAAACTAGTAGTACTACTACCGCCACCAACAACGTTGCCACTAAATCAAAGTCACGAATAATTCACACGAGCTCTAGTATATTCTGCATAACCTAAAACGCTGGACTTTTTTCCACAACATCTATTACAGATTTTTCTGCGACGAAATATTCTGAAGAATCGGGAAACCAATGAGACGTGATACCAAAGCCAAAATCGTGCAAGACATTTAACAGAAAACAATATTCAGAACTAAATATGCATTCATACATAAACTGCAATATTACGTAGTGTCTCAGTTGACGTCGCATACATTGAACTCTTGTCAAAATGTGTGGCCTTTACAAAATAACTGACTGCATTCCATTACATGACAGTTTCCGCAATTTCTCTGAATTGCTATAATCATTTCCCGGAGAATTAGAGCATATCATTAAAAAAATAGTGAATTATTCAACAATTCCATATAAATTAAGTTGCACTTTGTTCAAGGACTGGCAAACTGACAATCTCCATTTATGCTACTAACTGAAGGTTGGAAATAAAGGTTCTAGAGGTTTTATTCTGTTTACATTTCTTTGAAAAGCACTTAAGTCATTTATGAATTAGTTTTTAATGTAAAGTACCTGCAGCTTTATTAATTTTCCTTCTAAGAACTGTCTGTTATTATAAACTTAGGAGTTACAGCCAGAGAGTTTTAATGTTTTCCAAAGATCAAGTTATGAAATGAAAAAAAAGAACAATGATTTATAGGAAAAGTAATAACACAAATATTATTTACTTTCGTAAGAAAAATCAATGTTCCCACACTTCACATATTTCAGTAAAATGAAAGAAGTGTAAAATGTTGGCTATATAGACTAGTAAGAGATGGTTCAGATTAATAATAATAACAATAATAATAATAATAATAATAATAATAATAATAATAATAATAATACTTACTTACTAGCTTTTAAGGAACCCGGAGGGTCATTCCTGCCCTCACATAAGACCGCCATTCCTCCCTATCCTGAGCAAGATTAATCCAGTCCCTATCATCATACTCCATCTCCCTCAAATCCATTTTAATAT
Source organism: Periplaneta americana (assembly GCF_040183065.1). Taxonomy (NCBI): domain Eukaryota; kingdom Metazoa; phylum Arthropoda; class Insecta; order Blattodea; family Blattidae; genus Periplaneta; species Periplaneta americana. The sequence goes on from NC_091119.1 coordinate 23,281,832, forward strand.
CATCTTCCCATCTACGTCTCGGCCTCCCTAAAGGTCTTTTTCCCTCCGGCCTCCCTAGTAACATTCTATACGCATTTCTTGATTCGCCCATACGTACTACATGCTCTGCCCATCTCAAACGTCTGGATTTTATGTTCCTAATTATGTCAGGTGAAGAATACAATGAGTGCAGTTCTGTGTTGTGTAACTTTCTCTATCCTCCTGTAACTTCATCCCTCTTAGCCCCAAATATTTTCCTAAGAAACTTATTCTCAAACACCCTTAACCTATGTTCCTCTCTCAAAGTGACAGTCCAAGTTTCACAACCATAAAGAACAACCGGTAATATAACTGTTTTATAAATTGCAACTTTCAGATTTTTTGACAGCAGACTGGATGATAAAAGCTTCTCAACCGAATAATAACAAGCATTTCCCATATTTATTCTGTGTTTAATTTCCTCCAGAGTATCATTTATTTGTTTTAGGCGTAATAGATCAACTATTGACCAGATATTTTGTATTCGACAGATAATGGAGAAAAAATGGGAGTATAAGGGTACAACACATCAGTTATTCATAGATTTCAAAAAGGCATATGACTCGGTTAAGAGAGATATTCTTATTGAATTTGGTATTCCCAAGAAATTAGTTCGATTAATTAAAATCTGTCTCAGTGAAACGTACAACAGAGTTTGTATAGGTAAGTTTCTGTCAGATGCGTTTCCAATTCACTGTGGGCTAAAGCAAGGAGATGCACTATCACCTTTACTTTTTAACTTTGCTCTAGAGTATGCCATTAGGAAAGTCCAGGATAACAGACAGGGTTTGGAATTGAACGGGTTACATCAACTGCTTGTCTACGCGGATGACGTGAATATGTTAGGAGAATATCCACAAACGATTAGGGAAAACACGGGAGTTTTACTTGAAGCAAGTAAAGAGATAGGCTTAGAAGTAAATCCCGAAAAGAGAAAGTATATGATTATGTCTTGTGACGAGAATATTGTACGAAATGGATATCTATACTAATAATAAATCTGTAGCCAACATTTTTCTGGTAATTTTCGATTTTACAAAAATTATTGGTCCTAACATATATAATTAACCACAGTCAAACCGAAAATCGCTTTTTTGACATTTTTGTTTGTATGTCTGTCTGTCTGTCTGTCTATGTTTGTTACCTTTTCACGCGATAATGGCTGAACGGATATCGATGAAAATTGGAATATAAATTAAGTTCGTTGTAACTTAGATTTTAGGCTATATGGCATTCAAAATACATTATTTAAAAGGGGGGTTATAAGGGGGCCCGAATTAAATAAATCGAAATATCTAGCTTATTATTGATTTTTGTGAAAAATGTTACATAATAAAAGTTTCTTTAAAATTAATTTCCGATAAGTTTTATTCCTTGAAAAATTTTGATAGGACTGATATTTAATGAGATAAATGAGTTTTAAAATTAAAATAACTGCCATCTAAGGCCGTGTAATGAATTAAAAAACAAATGACTTCGTCTATAAGGGGCCTTGGACAGCAACAATCGAAAGCTATGAAAGATAGCCTACAGATGTTTCTGTCTTTGTAGTATGAAGTAATAACGGATGTTAAATTAACCGATTTATATGATTAATTGTTATTTCACCATTGGAAAGTGTAGTTTCTCTAGATGGACATAATGCTATAATGTTACTACAGTAACTTCTGTGTGAATCGAGGACAGGTAAGATTAAAATAACTTCTTATACAGAGAAAACTTAATAGGCTATTTTGTACATTCATTAAACTATGGCTGCATGTAATAACAAATAAGAAACATAAAGCAATTGTCATTGCACCAAATGATTGCTCTCTGGACGAAAATGATCCCATTTTAATAATTTAAATACAATTTAAATTAAGTAACGTATTAAACGATTTATCCTCCTATCAAACACGAATGTTCCCTGGATCAAACGTCCTATTTTAATTATGTAATTACTTTATATTTATTTCTAACAGGTGCAGCGGAGCGCACGGGTACGGCTAGTATAAAAATAAAATTAATAATAATAATAATAATAATAATAATAATAATAATACGTTAGTCCTCGAAATGTGTTGAATAATGAAGTATTAGGAAAACATGATCTCCCCTTTTATCCCAAATCGGAGGAAGATGTAAAGATGCTGTAGAGATGCCGTCTCGGCCGGACACATACTGTATACCTGAGCGGGATGTTTGATTTATCGCCGTATTCTTCCACAATGTGATAAGCATGGGAAAGGAGTGACCCTTCTCCCCTGCGCCGTCTTGGGCAAGATGAAAGCTTCCAGCGCATTAGTCTTAATGAATTGGCGGGACACGAGGACAAGCCGACACGCCCGGCGTGGGAAAGTGGCGCATGCCGGGGAAAATTGACCCCTGGGGAAAATATCTGTGCGCCATTCCACCTTCTGCAAACTTTCTTACAAGATCAAAACTGAATAATGACCTTCGACGTCATAAATAACGAAATTCTCTTCACCACGTAACTTAATGTGACAATTCCCATCCTGCAGATGGGGTACACGTGGAGATACATTCACTGAGAAGAGATCAACTTCACTTAGGCCCAATTGTATAAAACTCCCTGACTAAAGATCAACTTTGATCGAAGATCGAAAAGTGAACCGAGTTCAGACACTTCTTCTATTGTATAAAACTTTTCTGCGATCAAATTACCTTGGTTCAAATGCAATCTAAGTTCACGTGAAAAGGATTTGGCAACATCGCATAAACAGGTGAAATACGTGATGCGCGGACAGGTTTGTTCAGTGTTGCCAATCTAGCGACTTTAACTCTTTTTCAACAACAATTTCTTTTAACTTTTATATTGCTTAAATAGGGATTTAGTGACCTTTTTAGCACCCCATAGTGACAAAATTTAATCTTTCTTTGTTGATAATGAGAAATCTAGCGACTTTACAGCTACTCTTTGGCGACTTTCCGTACACTCTGTTGGAGACACTGGTTTTTTGTGCAATGTAAATAATGGCAGACAATAAGAAGAGTTCTTATCATGTTATGGTGTTTGATACTGCTAAACATAATAAAGCTTTATAAAACGACAATTTTCGTTTAGTAATACAGTTAATTGAACATTTATGAATGTACCTATCATATCCATTAATAATTAATGATTGTTATAAACATAATATAATTATAGGTTATGTTATTTCATACTGCTGAACACGATAGAGCCTTATAAAATATAAGATTGTTTGTGTATTAAGGCAAGAAATTGAAAGAAATATATAGGCAAGTTTCATACGACCTTTTATGCTCGACCATATTTCTAACTTGAAATTATTCATAAGTATTCATGTTATTCTTATGTGACTGGGGAGCGAACTGACCTTGTGCAATCTCGTAAATTGTGAGATGTGCGCAGACGCGAAAGTATTGATTTTTTCCGAGCAACTAATGTCGACGACCTAGATATAATCTAGTAAGATAAACGTTAAACTTGATATAACCTTGAAATTGAATTCGACATTGAAAAACGAGATGACAAATTGAATTTATTTGAATATTATTTACTATTAACGCTAATTATTATAATAACAGAACATAACCTCCTGCGACAATATTGGATTTCCAGTCTGCGTGACGTTTTGCTAGTCGTCTTTCGATTCCATATCCGAGAATAATGGAAAACCTGAACTTTAATGAATAGGTGTACTTTAATGACATGCATTAAAGGACTGCTACCAGGTGTATAATTACTATATTTCGGCATAGTCGAGCATAAAAGTAGGTTATGTGAATAATTTAAAATCAATTCATATTAAATAATAACGTGAACATGTCATAAAAGTCGTATTTAATGTTTTAAAAAACTAATCTCAGGAAAATAGCTTTCCACCTCGCCATGTTTGCTAAAGTCATTATTATTATTATTATTATTATTATTATTATTATTATTATTATTATTATTATTATTATTATTATTATTATTATTATCGTAACACCAAAGGACCAAAACGTAAATATAAGCACCCCCCCCCCAAAATTGTAAATTAATAAATGGGCTATAAACGTAATCTACAACGGACTAACTAGGTGTAGCTACATATTAGAGCCTATTGTGTCGATATTTCTCTTGAAGAAAAATATCATAACTCAGACAAGAAATAAATTGTGTAAAATAAAATAATAAAGCTACTCACGCTCGTTATCTATAGCTATAAGGAGTGTCCACTGTCTTTACTTTATAAATCAGACTTACATTTATATGGTAGGCACAAAAACGTGAGAAAAGTCCCACTTAAAGTGAAGAAGCATAAAAATCTTCGGGTTCCTTGGGCAAAGTTTAGGATATGTGTAGGTATGCAAACACCTCATGAGATGCGAGCTCGTTAGTTTTAATTACTACACTGTTCTCTCTTATTTTAATGTTACTTGTTACTTATTCATTTCGCACTTTCGCTAAGCCACAGTAACCTGCCGTGGGCATGAAGAGATGTTGCTAATTAGTGAGAGACCATTACTGATGACGTCTGCATTCTGGGTCGTCACCATTGGAACATGGCGCCATATAGGAATTGATAAGCATGTTTGAATAAGAGAATCTGGTATTGCGCCGACGACCTACCTAACTCAGTTCTTAGCTCTGAGGATAACAAGACACGAGCATGAGCAAGTGTGAGGCGTCAAAGAAAGAAGAAACAAGGAGAAAGACAGAAGGGTAGGAAGGGTGGAGAAAGAAATAGCAGATCTGGAAAGTAATGAAACAAAGAAGGAAGTAAAGAAAGTAGTAACCTAAAAAAAAAGAGAAGGGGAGAGCAAAGAAAGTTAAAGGAAGGAAGGGTTGGGGAAATAAGGGAAGAGCAAAGAAGATAAGAGGAAAAAAAGGTATGAGGAAAGAAAAAAGGAGCAAAGAAGGTTAAAGGAAGGAAGGGGTGAGAAAATAAAGAAAGAGTAAAGAACATAAAAGGAAAGGAAGGTATGAAGAAAGAAAGGAAGAGCAAAGAAGGTTGAAGGAAGAGGTGAGAAAAAAAAGGAACAAGTAAAGAACATAACAGGAAAAAAAGGTATAAGGAAAGAAAGAAGGAGCAAAGAAGGTTAAAGGAAGGAAGGGATGAGAAAATAAGGAAAGAGTAAAGAACATAAAAGGAAGGAAGGTGTGAGGAAAGAAAGGAAGAGCAAAGAAGGTTGAAGGAAGAGGTGAGAAAATAAAGAAAGAGTAAAGAACATAAAAGGAAGGAAAGTATGAGGAAAGAAAGGAAGACCAATGAAGGTTAAAGGAAGAGGTGAGAAAGTAAGGAATGAGTAAAGAATATGAAAGGAAGGAAGGTGTGCGGAAAGAAAAGAAGAGCAAAGAAGCTTAAAAGAAGAGGTGAAAAAATAAGGAAAGAGTAAAGAACATAAAAGGAAGGAAGGTGTGAGGAAAGAAAGGAAGACCAATGGAGGTTAAAGAAAGAGGTGAGAAAATAAGGAAAGAGGAAAGAACATAAAAGGAGGAAGGTATGAGGAAAGAAAGGAAGAGCAAAGAAGGTTAAAGGATGAGGTGAGAAAATAAGGAAAGAGTAAAGAACATAAAAGGAAGGAAGGTGTGAGGAAAGAAAGGAAGAGCAAAGAAGGTTAAAGAAGAGGTGAGAAAATAAGGAAAGAGTAAAGAACGTAAAAGGAAGGAAGGTATGAGGAAAGAAAGGAAGAGCAAAGAAGGTTAAAGGAAGAGGTGAGAAAATAGGGAAAGAGTAAAGAACATAAAAGGAAGGAAGGGATGAAGAAAAAAGGAAAGAGCAAGGAAGGTAAAAGGAAGGAAGGGATGAGGATATAAGGGAAGACCAAAGAAGGTAAAAGGAAGAAAAGGGTGAGGAAAGAAGGAAACAACAAGGGTGAAAGAAAGGAAGAAAGGGGTGAGAAAAAAGGGAATGGCAAGAAAGGGATGAGGATACAAGAGAAGACCAAAGAAGGTGAAAGAAAGGAAAAGGTGAGAACCTATTTTACCTATTCCAAAAACCTAAAATGGTCTTCTTAAAAACCTAAAAATCCGGTCCCTACTGATAGCATATTTAGTTATTGCTGAAAATAAATTGTTTCTTTCCAATGACCACTGATGTGCAAAGAAAATACCACCGCAAAGCCCACTGCACGTAATTTATACCAGATATTATGGCTGAAGCCAGAGGGGCTGTTAGGCAATGTAAGCCTCAGGAGTCCCTGTGTAACAGATTAGCCCCCAGGTAGGGCAGATTTGGAACTGTCCCTAGCGACCACACCACGCCACGGAGGTTGTACAGCTCCGCCCATACGAGAGAGAGAGAGAGAGAGAGAGAGAGAGAGTGGTCATCGTGGAGAGCAGGAGCCATGGAAAGAGTTATGTAAGAACTCCAATAGCACCAGCGGTTAATGCAGTAAATAATGTCGCTCAGAACTACAGTTTATCAGTAAGAATGAACTGTTGAACTTCATCTCAAAGCAATTTGGTTCATTTATAAATTTAACAAAAAATTAATTGTAGGCTAATAACAGAAAGCCGGAACAGGCGTTGGCAATTTCTCCCGACAAAGAAGCCAGAAAACAAGAAAAAAACGAACAATTATATAGCAATTTGCTTCTGTTTCTTTCTCCATTTCCGCTTCTCTTCGTTTCGTTTAATTATTCTTTCATACTTCATTTCCTTTATATTTGTCTCTGCTTCTTCTATGGCTTCTTAGTTTATTTATTCTCGTCGACTATTTGGTTTTCCTTCCCCATTAATTTTTTCTCTTCATTGCTCATTTGTCTCTTCTTTAACATCTCATTTGTTTCTTTCCTTTTCTTGTCCATTTCATTCCTTCCCTTTTTTTCACCCATTTGATCATATCCTTTAATCCCGTTTGCTTCGTCCTCTTCGTCCGTTTGCTTCCGCTTCTCTCCCTTCCTTGCCCTTTTCCGTTCCCTTTCTTGCTTCTTTCCTTTTCTCACCTGTTTGTTCTTTCCCTTCTTTGCCCGTTTATTGCTTTCCATTTCTCACCCGTTTATTTCTTTCCCTTTCTCGCCCGTTTATTTCTTCCCTTTGCCCGTTTATTTCTTTCCCTTTGCCCGTTTATTTCTTTCCCCTTCTCACCCGTTTATTTCTTTCCCTTTGCCTATTTATTTATTTTCCTTTTTTGCCCGTTTATTTCTTTCCCTTCTTTGCCCGTTTATTTCTTTCCCTTTTTGCCCGTTTATTTCTTTCCCTTTCTCGCCCGTTTATTTCTTTCCCTTTCTCGCCCGTTTATTTCTTTCCCTTTCTCGCCCGTTTATTTCTTTCCCTTTCTAGCCCGTTTATTTCTTTCCCTTTTTTGCCCGTTTATTTCTTTCCCTTCTTTGCCCATTTATTTATTTTCCTTTTTTGCCCGTTTATTTCTTTCCCTTCTTTGCCCCTTTATTTATTTTCCTTTTTTTGCTCGTTTATTTCTTTCCCTTCTTTGCCCCTTTATTTCTATTCCCTTTCTCGCCTGTTTATTTATTTCATCTTTCTTGCCCGGTTATTTCTTTCCCTTTCTCGCTCGTTTATTTCTTTCCCTTTCTCGCCCGTTTATTTCTTTCCCTTTCTTGCCCGTTTATTTCTTTCCCTTTCTTGCTCGTTTATTTCTTTCCCTTTCTTGCCCGTTTATTTCTTTCCCTTTCTTGCCCGTTTATTTCTTTCCCTTTCTTGCTCGTTTATTTCTTTCCCTTTCTTGCTCGTTTATTTCTTTCCCTTTCTTGCTCGTTTATTTCTTTCCCTTTCTTGCCCGTTTATTTCTTTCCCTTTCTCGCCCGTTTATTTCTTTCCCTTTCTCGCCCGTTTATTTCTTTCCCTTTCTCGCCCGTTTATTTCTTTCCCTTTCTCGCCCGTTTATTTCTTTCCCTTTCTCGCCCGTTTATTTCTTTCCCTTTCTCGCCCGTTTATTTCTTTCCCTTTCTTGCCCGTTTATTTCTTTCCCTTTCCCGCCCGTTTATTTCTTTCCCTTCCTCGTCCGTTTATTTCTTTTGCTTCCTCGTCCGTTTATTTCTTTCCCTTCCTCGTCCGTTTATTTCTTTCGCTTCCTCGTCCGTTTATTTCTTTCGCTTCCTCGTCCGTTTATTTCTTTCGCTTCCTAGTCCGTTTATTTCTTTCCCTTCCTCGTCCGTTTATTTCTTTCCCTTCCTCGTCCGTTTATTTCTTTCCCTTCCTCGTCCGTTTATTTCTTTCCCTTCCTCGTCCGTTTATTTCTTTCCCTTCCTCGTCCGTTTATTTCTTTCCCTTCCTCGTCCATTTACTTCTTTCCCTTCCTCGTCCGTTTATTTCTTTCCCATTCTCATCCGTTTATTCATTTCCCTTTCTCGCCCGTCTATTTCTTTTCCTTCCTCGTCCGTTTATTTCTTTCCCTTTCTCCTCCGTTTATTTCTTTCCCTTTCTCGTCCGTTTATTTCTTTCCCTTCCTCGTCCGTTTATTCATTTCCCTTCCTCGCCCGTTTATTTCTTTCCCTTTTTGCCCGTTTATTTCTTTCCCTTCCTCGCCCGTTTATTTCTTTCCCTTACTCGCCCATTTATTTCTTTCCCTTCCTCGTCCGTTTATTTCTTTCCTTTCATCGCCCATTTGTTCATTTCCTCGTCCGTTTCTTTCCCTTTCTCACCCTTTCATTTCTTTCCCTTCCTTCCCATTTGTTTCTTTCAGTTGTTGCATATGCCCTTAGATCTACTTCCTTCCTTCTCTATCTTTTTCTTTCCTCTACGTTTTCCTCTCTGCACTATTTATTTCTCACTCTTGTTGTTTACCTTCCAATGTTTCGAGTATCAATATCTCCCTTTCATCGGCATAACTCAGCCCTCAGGCGGGTTTGCCTTCTGATCCGAAGTTACACACGGGCTTGGGTTTCATTCCAACTTGGGCCTATTACCTCTGAGGTTTCACCAAATCTTAAGACAAATATCCGTTTCATCTGCCAAATACCACCTCCCTCTCAGTTTCAGCAATTACATTGACGCTAAATTCCATAACACGGCGTGACTACGGCCATAAATGCCGAATTTCAAAATACTAAGAACAAAATAAACAAACACTGTATGATGTTGAAATATAAGGCCTTGAAACAAGGTTTGTGACATTGACCTGTGATGACACACAACTAAAATTTGGCATTGTGACAGAAGTCGAAGTGTACACGACTGGCTCGAGTTAAGTAGGTGTTAAATTGTTCCCGCAATGCCCTGGATTGTCCATAATTTAATTTAGACATGCATCTTTGTAAACTCGATGACAAAGCATAATAGCAGACATTGTTTGTGTCCGCATAAAACAAGCCACGTAAAGTAAGTCATCCCTTTCTTGCAGAGTAGAGCGTGCTAATTCTTTATAGGGAAGAGGTTCGCATGACTAACACCAAGCTTAAAGTCTCATGGACACTAAGTCTGGTGTAAAAATACTCATTTAAATTATGTATACGTTCCTGAAACTAAATAAAGTCACTGCTTTGTGCTTGTAGTGTAAGAAGTGTGATGCGAGTATAAAAGTAAGCTGAACAACAGACTTCCTTCGTGGCAAAAGCAACAACGTTTCTTTTTACAAGTCTAGTCTAATGGTCTCAGATTCGACTCTCAGAAAGAAAAGTTGAAATTTATCTGTCCCTCATATGAATTGTGTGTTGAGTTTTGTTTCTTGCTGTCTTAGGCCTTTATTACACTATCAAATTTCTGTGTCACACAATATGGTATTTTTTTTTATCAACAGTAATCTCACTAGACGTTTTGATTTATCTAGAGAAAATCAAAACTCGAGTGGGATTTAATTGACTATTACACGATTAGAAGAAAGTATATAATGATTAGAAGTAACGAAGTACTCCAATACAACAAAATATTAATTGACTTACGAAAATACAACTGTCTTCAAATGTATTATTGTACCATCTCAACATTACAAATATTACGCTAGATGCATGCTAGATGGCAGTAGTGAGCAATGCCTTCTCGTCGAGAAGTTCTCGATCTATTATACACGATGGCAATGTTACTAGTCAAGAAGGCTTTGTTGATTCAGTTTCATTTTTATTAAAATGCAACATTCCACTTTAATTACCCGAATCCCAGTAATCAACGTCACTTGACAAATGATTTTCAATAAATCTTAATATTAAACAATCTCTGATACGTGACTATCCATAATATCATATAGCAGAAGCTATAACATAACACAAGTGTTAGAAAAGTTTTAATTAACGACGATGACATAAAAAATAAACATGAATAATTTTAAAAGGAATAATTATTGAATATACATTTTTCAAATTTGAATGTGGTTGGTGGTTCAATTGATGTTATAACTTATTGGACGTGTGCGTAATAGAAGTGGAACTCGTTGATTTAGGCCTACATGGTGTATTCAACTTATTAAGGATTTTCGAATGGTGCTCTTCATTTATTTGTAAATCGGATTTCAGAAGATGCATAGGTATGATCAGTGATTTTTATTAATTCTTGTTCTTGAATGCCAATGCGAGTCATATTTGAAACTGCTGTGCATCGACTGGAGTGGTTTGTAATTTTATATATATATATTTATTTATTTATTTATTTATTTGACGTCCAGACCAGCGCAGTTTCAAATGTTGGCAAACAAAGAAACAAATGCTAGGGACGCGATAAAATTAAACAAATGCTAGGGACGCGATAAAATTAAACAAATGCTAGAGACGCGATAAAATTGTGCGATAAGCAGCCATGATTGGTTCAAATACGTCCTTTCGTACCGTTTTATTGGTCAAAGGTAGTATGACGTAGTAAGAGTGTAATAGTCAAATAAATATGATCAAATGTAAGATTTCGACTGTATTACACTATGTCAAAACTTTTATCATATCTTTCATCACAGTTCTAATAATGGATTCACAACATTCTATGCCTGTTACAATTGTACATGCAGTAAAGATTATCACATTACTAGACCTACTAAAGAAGAAATCAAAGAAAAAACGTATTTCATCGGCTTAGAGTGTAAACCTGCTAACAAAAAAGGAAATTTTACAGGAGAAACAAAAAAATGAGTATAAATGAACTCTGAAAGTTTAGGATCAAATCCAAAGTACAGGTGGTGAAGTTTCTGAGTTCATTTATACTCAGTTTTTTGTTTCCCCTGTAAAATTTCCTTTTTGTTAGTTACCAGTTCTATACTCCCAAGTCGACGATTTAGGTTAGAGATTGGGGTATGGAGAACAGATACAAAAGGAATCCATCAAATTCTACTGAGAGAACTTCAGTGTGAAGATGTGAAATCCTGTATAGGTACAAGATACTAAGTATTTAATAATGGATGGTGAAACATTTCATGTGTATCATAATCTAATATTAAAAATTTTGTGGTTTTCACAGTCCATGTGTACTTAATGTCCGTCATTTTCTTTCTTCTCAGTCACAGATTTTATCAAAGGTATGATGATGACTATAACTATCACAGAACTACGCCACAGCTAGATGTGATCAAAGATGCTGTAAAAGATTTTATCATATATATTTTATCAAAGTTCTTTGACACAGAAATGCGATAGTGTAATATAGGCCTTAAAGGCGAGGTTGGGCGAGTAAATTACCTGTACGTATTTTACGTGTAATTTACATGTAAAATACGTAATGTAGAAAACTATTTTGTGCGAGATCGTGCGTATTTGCTTGTTTTCCGCACAGAACCAATACGCGGTAAGTGTGAAATACCACATTCAGTTTTCCCAACGTAACACACGTAACAATTTCCCTCTTCTTACCGCTTAAGCGCGACATTCATTTTACTGCTTTAGGCTTTTAGCATATTATTTTTAGAGACGTTTAACATAGTAATAATTATAAATTGGAAACTTACCACTGCAATTTCACCTAAATTGCACTGTTAATTATTGTTTTTAAATATTTGCAAAAATTAAGTAAAGTCTACTACTCCACGAAACTTATTGCATTCCTGATACAAGTAACATTAAGGAAGCCGTGAAAAAAAAAATGAACGAGATTCCAGATGCCGATGTTATTACTGCAATATGTTATATAAATAATATTGTTAAAATATTAAAATGAAAAATAAATCATTACATAACATTACCGTTTGTTTTAAGTTCGCATTTATAGACTGGGGGGGAAAAAAAGACAGACGTATATCACGGCCTGCTGGAGTATAGTAAACACAGAAAACATTTTATAGCAACAATGTTGAAGAAATATATTTTGGTTTTCCGAAGTTGCCGTCATTAAACAGAAACCAAGATGGAGATTTCATTGCAACTAATTAGAAATTCGTCTTTCAGGTATGTAATAAACGATCTTCGCACAAAATAATGTACGATACACGAGCGGTATGTTTGTTTTCATGTTCTCGGAAATTAAAAAAGCTCAACTACGTTACGCTTTTTCAATCTTTTCCTCGACCATGAAAACGTCAACATACCGCTCTTGTAACGTATATTACTATTATACACGGAGTAATAAACTAACATTTATTCATTTTGACAATGTAAATATCAATTACTTCATTGCTTTTCAGTCCTGATAAAAAATATCTGTTGCAGCGGAAGGAAAAAAAATTATATATTTTTTTATGATTTTATACTGCAATTTTTCATAGATCATAACCAGGCTTCGGCCTAGGGAGACAGAGTAACCAGTATGAGGTCTAGAATACACGGAGTATAAATGTCATGACTAGGGACCGGATTTTTATTTAATTACATATTATATTCCTTTCAACCTAACCGTATATAAATAACAAATCTTTGCGAATCTTGTAATTACCATTAATATATTAAAATTTGGTACCACATATGTTTACATATTTACCCTACATTACATATTATGGTTTGATATTACATAAATCTACATATTTAGAGATTTTATTCCTTTTTACTTCTTTGAAAGGAAAAAGAAAACTTCTGCTGTGGAAGTTTACAATTTGAAATACACAGATTTAAAAAGCCTTTTTACCTACCCGAGAAAGGATATATTTCTTAGTTCCAGGAAGTAATAGAGGCACTCACCCCTTACCGCCCACTGTAAATATGAATGAACAAAAGGCAACCTTTCTCATACAACTACTCTGTATTATAAAAATCAAGAAGGGAATAATCTCATACGCATAAGCGGACGACATAGTAGTAGGGTCTAAAGACCTTACAAAGTTAAAATAAACAATAAAATTCGCGGTAAAATGGTGCAATAAAAACAAATTTGATATAAATGTGGACAAGACAGAAATGATGATACTCAGAAACGGCGGAAGAGCACCGGAAACAGTAGAAATCGGCATGAAGAACAAAAAATTAAAAATTGTACCAGACTACAAATAGGCTATCTAGGCCTAACAATACAAACCAGCGCAGATATTCGTATTAAATATTTTCATGGTTTTACATTATTTTGGTACATATTCAGCTTATTTTTCTTACATAAATATGTACATGTTAAATGTTATGTTTTATTTAACGACGCTCGCAACTGCAGAGGTTATATCAGTGTCGCCGGATGTGCCGGAATTTTGTCCCGCAGGAGTTCTTTTACATGCCAGTAAATCTACTGACATGAGCCCGTAGCATTTAAGCACACTTAAATGTCATCGACCTGGCCCGGGATCGAACCCGCAACCTTGGGCATAGAAGGCCAGCGCTATACCAACTCGCCAACCAGGTCGACTAAATATGTACATATTTCACACCTTGATATTACATAAAAATCCGGTCCCTAGTCATGACTCGTGTGGTGTGACTGCAACAGCATAGGTGGGTCCGTAATGTGCGTTACCGTTGTGTGTATTACTGCTTGGCTGCGGTACGTGTAACAGGCTTCGGCGTAGGGACACCTGATTGAAGGTTACAACTCACGTTAATACTTTAATGGTAGACATTTATTATCTACACTAGGAATGTACTGTATATACTGCATCTGTACAGAGTGAAATATATTTTGTGCCTTACTGTGACGGACTGTTTACATGTTGAGACACGAAGTAACGGCTAGCTCCATCTCCCACTCCACTCGACGAACACAACACTATCGTCCGTGCGTTCTGAACTTCATGCGTTTCTGTGCTCAGGACCGAAGTCTGATTATAATATTTGTTCATTCACTCCAGTACTTAGAAAAATAGCAATGTTTTGCTTACTTTCAGCTGGTTTGTTGGAAAATCGCATAACAACCTAGCTAATTAATTTTTTGTGGGGACTTTACATATATATTATAAAACACAACTAATAATGAATAAATCTAACAGTCTTAATTAAATTTTGACAATAAATATAAAAATAATTAAACTAAATACTTTTTATCGATTTCCTGAGTTTTGTTTTTGTCACTTGTGGAGTTTTAAAAATGAACGATTCTAGTGATAAAGGTCATTTTATAGTATAATAGTTTAAGATAAATATTATGATTTTAACATAATAACTCATTAAATGTAATAATTTTCCAAATTTTATGTGGTAAATGACTGATCATCAAAGACTTGGGAAGCATGGCTGAATAGACTTTTTGTAAGTCAGAACATTAATAATCTTATTTTTTCAATCTTCGCTTCCACTGTCATTACTATCTTTGTTGGTCTTAGGCCCTGTGTACAGTTCTGTGTATGAATTGCAAAATCTTCTTAAGGTCTCCATTTTTTTTAACATTAATTGGTAGCCTCAAGTTATAAGCTAGGTTTGTTGGCAGTTTAAACGGTAAATTTTCAACACAAACTGAACAAACGAAAATTAAAATGGAAGCTCTTGAGATTTTTTTACGTATTTTACATTTATTACGTTAATTACGCATTATTTACGCGTATTTTTCTTTAATGTAAATAACCTTTTTTTACGCGAAGGCGAAAATATTTTAATAGTACATTATGCAACGAGCCTATAATGATAGTAATTAAGAATCGAGTATGGATATTTATGAAACTCGCTTGCGCTCGTTTCATAATTTTCATACGAGCTTCTTAATTACCATTATAGGCGAGTTTCATACGACTTTTTATGCTCGACCATATTTCTAACTTGAAATTACCGGTATTCAGATGTATACATTTTATTTGTAACTGACAAGATCGGAAGTGACCTTGTTCTAGGTCGTGAATTGTGAGATGTGCGCAGACGCGAAAGTATTGATTTTTTCCGAGGAACAATAATGTCATTGACCTTGACGTAGTCCCGTTAAACTTGATAATATTATAATATTATAACCTTGATTTTTGAATTCGACATTGAAAAACGAGATGACAATTTGAATTTATTTGAATATTATTTACAATTAACGCTAATTATTATAGTAACAGAACATAACCTTCTGCGACAGTATTGGATTTCCAGCTTCCGTGACTTTTCGCTAATTCTCTTTCGATTGCATATCCGAGAATAATCGATACTTGCGGTTTTATAACGGTAGAAAGCTGACCTGTCATTGGTTGAACAGTTGTAACCTGAGTCGTCATTGGCTGAAAGACCTGACCTTTAATGAGTAGGTGTATAATTACTACGTTTAGGCATGGTCGAGCATAAAATTAATTTTTTTATTAGTAAATAATTAATAACTTTCTAAATGTTTCTAGAATCAGATAAATAAATAAATAAATAAATAAATAAATATTTTTCTAGGCCTACACCTTCAGAACGTCGAACGGTACTTTCAAGAAAGTATTTTTAAGTTTTTGGTAATTTCTTGCATTTATTACGTCATTTTCTTCAAATTTTAAGCTCATTAATTTATATATCATTATAATCCAGTCCTAATTATTGTTAACAGACACCGGTTTATGCAATGGCTAAAATACGCAGCACTAGTGTTAACATAGACGGGATCTGAAACCCTGACCGTAGCCTAATTCGATAAGCTATTCTATTTTTCTCAGCTGAAGGCCTATACAGTCGTGTTGGCCCCAAGTAACATGTCCTCACATGGCTTAAGAGATAAAAAAATGTCATGTATTTAGCGACTGATAGCGGACTAAAACGAACTCGAAATTATCTGTAGTAATATCACGAGAGGTCTGAGATCTGCCGATTTATCTGGGAAATCTCAGACCTCGAATGACATTTATTAGGACTATTTCGTGAATAAAATAAAAATGTAAATAATATATCCCTAAAATTCGATCACAAAATTTTAATAATTGTATATTTACGAATACTTAACCTATTCATTGTGAAGTTGAAATAGATGAATATCGATTACTGCAATAAAGAAATTCGATGTTATTATTCAGTAATGCCAATTGAGAAAAGCGAAATACAGGTTTAACAATGTTAATTGCATGTACTGCACTTTTCTCTTATTATTATAACATAAATACATTTTCATTATCTGCTGAAATCATGATTTAATTTAAAAATTTATAAAATAATTATAGTAACCTAATTAATACATTAATTAAATGAAGAATAAATTGTTGAAAATGCATTTATCTAATCTGAATGAAGGAATGTAATTTTTTTTCAAATAGCTTACAATGGACATGGAATTAGAAGATAAAGCTGTATTTTATAGGCTACAACAGGTAATGTTAGCTGTGTGAGCAGGACCAGTGTCAGCTGTGCCTTATTTCGACCGTTACTACGTGCTACAGGAAAGCATTTTTTATAGCTCGACAAACGCATTCTCGCTGTAGTGTGTAACGGAACTAAAGCTGCATCTACACAGTTCAATATTCCAATCGCATATGCATGCAATCTGGGAAGAATATTGAAAAATCAAGTTTAAAACGTATGTTAAATTAAGATGCATGAAGATTTTGTGTCTACATTGTGCGTTGTTTTGAACGTCGTCTTCACTGCGTAAATATATTAATTAATATTAAATATTACTCTTGCATTCATTGCTTTAAAGTTGAAAGAAAAGTTTAACCGTGTAGTTGCATCTTAATGTATTCATGATCATCAATTCACGGGGAAACAGTTGGCGACAATGACTAAACAAAAGAACGACCATGCGATAAATTGATAGCGATAAATCTAGCTGCAGAAATTAACGCAAAGTCTGACTGTGATTGGTTGGAATTCAAAATTTCATTACACTTCATTGGTCGAAAATGGAATGACGTCATATAAACGAAATAGTCGTTATTAAACTTTTTTTGGACAGGAAGCAAAGTCGGACAGAGATTTACCGTTTTCCTGTAAAGAGTCGACGTTCTGAAGACTTAAAACAATGTTCCTACAAAATTATGAGTTTCTACGAGTTACATTGTATGTACTCTGGCTTGTATCTGAGAGGCTAGACCTACAGGAATTAAGGATATTAAGAACTTCCAGCCCGTAGCCAAAGAAGTACCCGTGTATTCCAAGTTACAGATCGCTATTTTTCAGCTATGAAGCAGCGTGCATACCGTCAGAAACAGGTAGTCCTACTCTCCTCGAGAATCATGTCGCATACATTTGTGTATAATGCTTCAAAGTAAAATTGTTTCAAGAAAGATACGCAATGTTTTGGGTCACACTAGTGCGATAAACAAATTTATGACAATCAGTTATTGAATATATGCATGATAAGCGCATACGCGTTACAATAGCGACTATCTATTTATCATTATTTTGAAGGTTGAGTTCTCAGGGACAACAAAAGAATTTGAAAACAATTGTTCCGATATCTCCATTGCCAACAAAACCACGACAACTGAAGCGGCAAGTTTTAGACAAGAAAACGGAAACAGTATAATGAAGTCGGGTGCTAACAGAAAATAAATTACAAAGAAATTCTTTCCACGATATCATGTAGTACGATTTGCGCCTATGTAGAAAATTGTAGAAAATATTTACGTACAATTTACAGGCTTTGTACGACAATACATTGTGCCCACACTAACGGTCTTACTAATAAAAACTCTATACATATACAGACGTTTAACTGTCTTATACTTATACAGGGACATCATTTTATTTTCACTAACATTTCTAATATTAACCTGGATATACCTTTGGATTAACGATTAAGAACCGGAAACACCGTTTGCTACCCCTTTCCACGACTGGAGTTCGATGATACTGGCGTAATATACAAACAAATCACTTTACTAGGTATAGGAGGGAAGAAAAGTAGTTCATCCATTTACGTAAACTAGGAAATATCGCGATTTTGAGTTGGATAATGGTCATCACGTTTTTGTTTAATCAAAATACAGTACTGTATTAACAATAAGTGTTTTTACTCACGAACTGAGCTGTCCATGCGGACGTATTCATTATGCAGTGTATATTATACTGTCTACAGCACATTAGCGTAGACTATACTATAGAGAATGAAGTTAAATTGAAAAATAATCATAATATGGATATTTATACACATTTTTGA
The DNA here is from genome assembly GCF_040183065.1 of Periplaneta americana. Taxonomy (NCBI): domain Eukaryota; kingdom Metazoa; phylum Arthropoda; class Insecta; order Blattodea; family Blattidae; genus Periplaneta; species Periplaneta americana. The sequence continues at coordinate 23,300,058 of NC_091119.1, forward strand.
AAATGGTGGCCGTTCATTTCGATACAGGCTTCAGTTCTAATGTGCATATTATCGCACTATAGACTATTGTACGTAATTCCAATTACCAGGTTCGTACTTCGTATCAGTAACTCATCTTGAAATAATTCTGTACCTACCTATAAAAGAGACCTTACGTAGGCCTACTGTAAATTCAATCTTCACTTCTGCCCGATCCGAAAATATAAAATTACTCAGACATGCTATCTACTGTCCATCCAAATGGTTACGTCGCAGCGTCGTAGAAAGGGAGGAAATCACATGACAGTTAATTACTTAACGAGGCCCTTTTATTTAAGTTATTTTAAACAATTGTATGGGTATAATATTACGTAGACGTCCAATTCCTAACAGAAATTAATGTTCTCAGGAAAGAGCTAAAAGACAGCCCAGCTACTAGCATTTACAGAGAGGCGAATAGAAGCAGGTGGGGGAAACCGGGATGCAACGTAGGCAAATGGAAAATGATGCAATATTGAAAGCTCTTCCGTCACTGGAAAACGCGAACATATTTTTGGAACGTACTGTTTACTATGACCGTAAGGCTACTATGACTGTATATGCGGTCTTGGATATGTGTGGAGGACGGTTGAACTTCATTAGTAGAAGAGGTGGGAGTGAAGTACATTCAAAAACTCAGGTACAATAAAAATTGAAGTAAAAATAAAATGATCTCCCTGTACAATGAGTAGCTCGTTTATAAGTCGTGTGTAAATTCCTTACTAATAATCACTACATACGTCATGTATAACAGTATAACTGTTACACAGCTATGTCATAGTTTCGTCATTACTTCATTACGAAAGATAATAGAATAACTGAGGTTCTCTATTGCATCCGGTAGAGTGCTCTAGTGTGCCGTGTTATGTATCGATAGTACAACTGGCTCTTATCGATTACCACCCTACCTACATTTTGGTCAATGGTCAAAGAGTACAAGGTACAGCAATATTATTCTAATTATTCTGTGCTCTTTGGTTTGTTCTTCTGTGGTTACAAGGCAACTATCATCATAAAATGACAGTCGATACGAACAGCTGTTAGAGGGGCGGCCATTTTTTCTCTATACACAACGCTTAAACAAGGGGTTTCGTGTATATAACTACGGCAAAGCAATTCCCACTGTATAATTACAGACTGTTTATACATCCATCGCTTATGCATGGTTTATTAGTAACGATTCCTGTCTCAACCCTGCATAAGTCTAGTATAAAAACTATACACGGTTTATTAGTAAGACCGTAAAAGTATACAGAAATAACAGCTTGTATCGTAACTTGGATAAGGTTTATTAAATAAATTTCTTCTGCATTGTAAAGAGTAACTAAAAACTTTTTATTTCCACTAGTATACCTGAACATAAGCACCATTTATAGCTCGACAGGTACCAAAACGATACTCAGCCTCTCGCCTGGTGTTCACCAACATATCAGGTGTTATAAGCTCAACTGCTTGAATGATACGCTGTCTCAAATCAATCAAATTACGAACTCTTCTGCTGTACATAACATTTTTAATAAATCCCCACGCAAAAAAATCCAAAGGAATTAAATCCGGGGATCTAGGCGGCCAGGGAGTTGGCTCACCACTGCCAATCCAATTTCTTGGAAACGTGTTAACAAAGTAAACATATTGAACAAAGTAAACATATTACATTTTGTCCGACACAACAAAGAAGTTCTCCTTCTCATTCTTTACGAAACCACCTCTTACTGCTTGTAGAGACAGAGTTTGTAGAGCGACATGATACCGCCACTGCTTGCCTTAAGTACGTGATTGAAACGCACAGAAATGTACAGGAGGAAACTCCTCGTACCCTTTTGAATGTCTGTGATTACACGATGTAATCACGACACCCGCTTTGGTCACAGCTGAACTACACAGATTTTTCCTTTTGATTGAGCTTTATCTGAAGGAATTATAATATACAGTTGTGAAATTATAAGCTATTATTTCTGTATACTCTTGGTGTGGACACGGTGTATTTAAAAGAATCTCTGTATGTCCAAAAGAGCTTCTTGTAAATACGAACTTAGGGACGTCTGTGTTCCTGCCTACGCAGGGAAAGATAACATTTTAAGCAACTGATATAAAATATGGGAATACTGTTGTTAATGGAATAATATAAATCTAATTTTATCTGTCTCCTTTCTAAGAGTTACGTCTCGTGATTCGCCGACGGAGACACCTCCTTGCAAGTTGGTCTACTGCGGGCGGAAGGTGTTAAAAAAGTGGCAAAAGCCCAGGGTGCTATCATCTCAACCGTCAAGCATCTACAATGCGAGAACTATCACATTTCACAACTTTTCGGATTAAAAGTTTCTATCCTCTCTTTTTCACAAAAAGGTTACGTTTGATGCATTTCCTAAAAGATTATGTGTAATTTGTTGTACCTAAAAGTGCTTTGGTACGTATTTAATCCAAATATTTCAGTTTTTTTTTTTTTTTTTTTTTTAAGAAATTCTAGTTCTGGGTACAGTACATCAGTTATTCATAGATTTTAAAAAAGACATATTACTCGGTTAAGAGAGAAGTTTTATATGATATTCTTATTGAATTTAGTATTCCCAAGAAACTAGTTCGATTAATTAAAATGTGTCTTAGTGAAACTTACAGCAGTTTCTATCTGATGCTTTTCCAATTCACTACGGGCTAAAGCAGGGAGATGCACTATCACCTTTACTTTTTAACTTCGCTCTAGAATATGCCATTAGGAAAGTTCAGAATAACACAGAGGGTTTGGAATTGAACGGGTTACATCAGCTTCTTGTCTATGCGGATGACGTGAATATGTTAGGAGAAAATCCACAAACGATTAGGGGAAACGCGGAAATTCTAGTTGAAGCAAGTAAAGCGATTGGGTTGGAAGTAAATCCCGAAAAGACTAAGTATATGATTATGTCTCGTGACCAGAATATAGTACAAAATGGAGCTATAAAAATTGGAGATTTATCCTTCGAAGAGGTGGAAAAATTCAAATATCTTGGAGCAACAGAAAGAAATATAAATGACACTCGGGAGGAAATTAAACACAGAATAAATATGGGAAATGCCTGTTATTATTCGGTTGAGAAGCTTTTGTCATCTAGTATTGTGTCAAAAAATCTGAAAGTTAGAATTTATAAAACAGTTATATTACCGGTTGTTCTTTATGGTTGTGAAACTTGGATTCTCACTTTCAGAGAGGAACAGAGATTAAGGATGTTTAGGTTCTTAGGAAAATATTTGGGGCTAAGAGGGATGAAGTTACAGGAGAATGGAGAAAGTTACACAACACAGAGCTGCACGCATTGTATACTTCACCTGACATAATTAGGACCATAAAATCCAGGCGTTTGAGATAGGCAGGGCATGTGGCACGTATGGGCAAATCCAGAAATGCATATAGAGTGTTAGTTGGGAGGCCGGAGGGCAAAACACCTTTGGGGAGGCCGAGACGTAGATGGGAAGATAATGTTAAAATGGATTTGAGGGAGGTAGGGTATGATGGTAGAGACTGGATTAATCTTGCTCAGGATAGGGACCAATGGCGGACTTATGTGAGGGCGGCAATGAACCTCCAGATTCCTTAAAAGCCAGTAAGTAAGTAAGTTCTAACAATTCTTCATTGTGTCACCTCATCGTTTCTGGATCGCCTTAGTAATTAAGAAAGGAATTTTAAATAAATTAATTGTCGTTTTCATACTGTACCGCCATTTTCTTGATTGTACTACTTTATGAATCTTCTTGGTTCAAACTTGTAATTAAATTTGTTCGTTAATGGATTTAACAAATAATAAATATTTTACTGCTAGAATAAAAAAACATATTGTTTTTATATATAAAAATCACTCTAGCTCATATCACTCTGGCTCTATCCTAGCTACTAAGAATTATAGGTCTACACACGTGCTTCGCTTGTAAGTTCTAAGACGCATAAAGAATTGCAATAAAACAATTAAGTACCGTGGTGGCATCCAATTAGGCCTCTGGCTTCACGTTCCTCACTCTATTTCTGAAAGTTAATCCATTCCATTACGATATTATTATTTTTAGCCTTCCATAAAATCCGCTATATTATTCTTTTCCTTGACTTTTATAGAGCCGAAGCTCTTACGGAGAACTTTATTCATAATTTGTGTAGCAATAAAGTCTCAATGGCGTTGGTTGTGGTTTCAGGCATCAGCGTTGATGGGCTAACCACTCGCTTCTACGACACCTTCGTATTGAAGGGGATGTATCAATATTCTTAAAATATTTGGAGTGTTCTCTTTAACGCAACCACTTTGAGAAGAAACTTATTTACTTCTAGCCTATATTTCAACCTCTAGTTTTACAGAGACTTGTAGAGCAGCAAAATCTTTGTTTTGTATCAAATTGTAGTGGTATAATATTTTTATTTTTTTATTATTCTTCTATTTTCATATTTATTAATTTACTTATTCGTCAGTTTATTCTTTCATTCATCCATTAACATCTTGTCCAAAACTGACTACATTATCATGGTAGCGCAAACAATAGTCCTACATATCGTCACTTCCAAACGTAACTGCCATTCATTCAGACCTGAGTAATTGAGTTATTTTTCATTTTTTAATTTCCTAAACAAAGATAGAATTATACAAAAACACACGTTTATGGGTTTGTTACTCCTGGACGTGGAAAAAAACACATAGAAATTCTGGAGTACAAAACATTACGAATTTCCTAAATCGTAAGCAACGAATATATTAAGAAATAATTCGAGGTTAATATTTCCTTGAAAACACCGAAAAGGAGTGATGATGATGATGATGACTTTTATTTTATTGGGTTATTTTACGACGCTGTATCAACATCTAGGTTATTTAGCGTTTGAATGAAATGAAGGTGATAATGCCGGTGAAATGAGTCCGGGGTCCAGCACCGAAAGTTACCCAGCATTTGCTCGTATTGGATTGAGGAAAAACCCAGGAAAAAACATCAACCAGGTAACTTGCCCCGACCGGGTTTCGAACCCGGGCCACCTGGTTTCGCGGCCAGACTCGCTGACCGTTACTCCACAGGCGTGGACGATGGTGATGGTGATGATGATGATGATGATGATGATGATGATGACGATGATGATATTTATTTATTCTAATGGCTCGTAATCTGTTAACAAATGAACATTAACTGAACAATTATCGCAATTAGAGGAAAGCTAACTCCTCTCTTATTTTCCAGTAATGATTGATTTCTGATAAACAGTGAAGGCCTGGGCACTTCTTAAGATGAAATCGGTTCATATCATTATGGAGATAATAATATCATCGTAATGCAATCACCGCTTCAGGCTAAAGAGTCCATCCCGAGCTCAGTACTCTTAAGGTGTCAAGAAACGATTCAAGGGATTTGAATTGTTCATATTTTCCTCCCGATCGTTATTTCACCCTTAAATTTGGTAGTAACTGTTCTCATTCACCAATAATAATAATAATAATAATAATAATAATAATAATAATAATAATAATAATAATAATAATAGGTTCTAAATTTAGAGTCTTTTGGTCGGTTTATCCCCATTAATTACAACTTACATATATTCATACAACTTCAACAGGACGGACGCTAGGTATGTATTAAACATGAATAAAATTGAACAATTAAGCGAACACAACACATATTAGACAAAAAAAAATACACAAAGCGAGAGCTTTATGTTATCAAATAATACCAAAATTTGCAATATTTATTGATAATCTACAATTTAAGAAAAATTAATTTCAATATTGCGCCGCGAGGAATTTCCACAAGATATTACATGCCTAGAAACCTGGCGATTTGTATACAGAGTACCCTGATGGGCAGGGCATGTAGCACGTATGAGCGAATCCAGAAATGCATATAGAGTGTTAGTTGGCAGGCCAGAGGGAAAAAGACCTTTGGGGAGGCCGAGACGTAGATGGGAGGATAACATTAAAATGGATTTGATGGTAGAGACTGGATTAATCTTGCTCAGGATAGGGACCAATGGTGGGCTTATGTAGGGCGGCAATTAACCTCCGGGTTCCTTAAAAGCCAGTAAGTAAGTAAGTGCCCTACTACTGTAGTTTTCCGTTGTCCCATTGTTTGTATGTAGGCTATGCAAGCATACTCTGTGAGATCCTATGTTTTAAATGTTATGTTTTATTTAACGACGCTCGCAACTGCAGAGGTTATATCAGCGTCGCCGGATGTGCCGGAAATTTGTCCCGCAGGAGAGATCCTATGTCAGGCCTGCATATTTTTTCAGATAGATTGTATTTATTATTTCTTGTATTATTAATTATTTCTAATAATAATAATAATAATAATAATAATAATAATAAATAATAGTCACACCTCTGGAGTAACGGTTAGCGCGTCTGGCCGTGAAACCAGGTGGCCCGGGTTCGATTCCCGGTCGGAGCAAGTTACCTGGTTGAGGTTTTTGAGCAAATGCTGGGTAACGTTCGGTGTTGGACCCCGGACTCATTTCACCAGCATTATCACCTTCATCTCATTCAGACGCTAAATAACCTGATATGTTGATAAAGCGTCGTAAAATAAACTACTAAAAATAATAAATAATAATAATTCATAAAATTTAAAATACTGATAATGTCAATTGTAAACTATTTTAATAATAACAAAATTCTGTTCAGAAATCATAACTTTTCAACATCAGAATTCCAAAATCCTTTTCCCTGTTGACCAGATATTTGAAATACTTACATATAAAATCATACTGCAATAGTACAATGTATTTATCCCTTTGTTAGGGACGTAATGAATATTCTTGTAAATACCTCAATTTCTTAATTCTGACCGTTAATTACATTTGGTGAAACGAAAATATAATCTTTGTGTTAACATATAGGCCTTATTTGGCTTCGTACTGTTCGCTAATGCGTTAAATAAGATGGGTCAACGCATTATGATTGTTCAAGATCGTGCATGTGTAAGCTTCTAACCTCAACACAAGACAAGGATAGTGCGATTTAGTAAAAACTAGCTGTATTGCTTTAATACGGCTGATTCCGATTTTGCAGATCTGTTCTCGCAATGTTAAGTAAACATGGAACCCTTCGTCCCGCCTGTGATGGACTGGTGATTTTCCACGCTTCACCGCTTCTCCCTTACACAGTAAATACGACGAAACTTCAAGGGTATATCGCTGAACTGCACCAAATACGTAGCCTAGTAGTACTGAATCGTGAACAGCATTTTAAGCAGTAATTTGTCACTGATAATATTTTCTCCGATTTTATGTTTATTTCAGGAAAAGACTTCTGTTTAACATGCGAAGACAATAGTTATTTAATTAATGGCACTATAAACATTAATACTGAATTATTCAATTATTCAATATGACATTAACTTATTGTTTGGGATGGAAGTACAAAAATTAATCTTAGTCTGTTAAATTTACTATAAAAACTAATAATTAAAATTTGTTTGAAGAAACATTTTGTCCACACCTGTGGAGTAACGGTCAGCGCGTCTGGCCGCGAAACCAGGTGGCCCGGGTTCGATTCCCGGCAGGGGCCAAGTTACCTGGTTGAGATTTTTTCCGAGGTTTTCCCTCAACCCAAATAAGAGCAAATGCTGGGCAACTTAAGGTGCTGGACCCCGGACTCATTTCACCGGCATTATCACCTTCATATTATTCAAACGCTAAATAACCTAAGATGTTGACAAAGCGTCGTAAAATAACCTACTAAAAAAAAGAAACGTTTTAAATATTGAACTAAATTAATTTATTCTAAATTTAATGTATTTAATACTGAACAAATTTATAAATATATACTCTGTTAAAATTGTATCATAAAAATCGTAATAAGTTTATATTACAGGCACATAATCATGATACAAGACAAAATAATAATTAAACATTAGTAGAACCTAAATGTTTCACATCTGCTGGTCCAAAGCATAGCATTAATTTTTGCCTTCGGTTGTATAATTCTTTAGCTAAATTACACCCAGAACTTCTAACACGTAACCCACTAACATATAACAAGAAAATTAGAAACGTGTTAATATCTTCAATTTGATTAAATAAATTTGTAGTCTATGTGTGTCAATTAATCAGCTTATATTATATTTGTATTCTATAATTTCGGAATGTATTTTTTTTTCATAAATTGTCCTACTTTATTCACGTACGATATTATTCCTCTCTGTATTAATATTGTATTATATAATCTCATTTTATAGTTGTAATTTTAATTTTACATTAATAACTTATTTGAATTGCGACCGAACACGAGCGCTGCTCATTGGATCCTCAAATGTTGTTAATATTATTGTATCCTCTTTTTATATTGATTGTACAGGAACATCATTTTATTTTTACTTGCATTTTTATTGTACCTGCATTTCTGAATGTACTTCACTCTCACCCCTTCACTAATGTCCTTCCTCCCGTCAGACACACAAACTTACGGCCGCTGTTGCATTCGAAGTCTTCAAGCAGTGAAGTAAACACTGCAGTGTATAGTGTGTTTCAGAAATATGATTGCGTTTTCTATAGAAGAAAGAGCCTATATTAATAATATCGTACTAAAAAATTATATTCAAGAAACGATAAATTCAATTTCAGAGAATATGCTTCAAAATTTTTTAAATAATATGCACACTGAATTGAAGCCTGCATTGTAATGAACGGCAACCATTTTCAGCAACTTGTTTAAAAATGCAGATTAGCTTTTTTTGAATTGAGGTGGCTAGAAGCAAAGGAATGCTAGTGACATTTGTAATAACATGAGTTAAGTGCATCCAGTGTAAGCAAAAGTATCTAAAATTTTAGTAGCAAAGGGATATTTTAATCGCATCACACATTAAAATTTAAATAAAAAAATTCACCGATTTTACGAAAGCTTAAATATTTAAACCCCATTTTCTCAAAAGTAACTTAAGTGCACTTACAGCCCTTTACTTATGACCCCCTCGATTTAAACGCACTCTTTATATTGTATGATAACATCAATAATTAATATGCTAAATAAAGTAGACATTACATAACGAACATAGCCGCCTGAAAAGTTGAGTTTTTGAAAAAAAAAATGTTACTACTCTACTGTATTTTGATAAATTCCGTAAAAGTGATGATCAAACTGAAAATCTTAATATCGTATTTCCCTACAACATAAATGGATACACTACTTTTCTCTCCTCCTATACCTAGTAAAATGATTTGTTTACATATTGCACTAGTAACATCAAACTCCTGTAATGGAAGGGGGAAACAGTGTTTCCGAGTATAGCCAGGTTAATGTTAAAAATGTTGGTAAAAATAAAGTGATGTCCCTGTATTATTTTATTTCTATTTCTATTGTTGTAATTATATTCTGTAATCTGATGTATTATTCTGTATTATGTGTTCTGTTATGTATTATTATATAAATTTGTACTTCACCATGATATGTCATCTTCCGATGCATTTGAAATTTGGAAACTTGAAATTTGAAAAAACAATGAACGGTTTATAATAACGGCAAATTATTCTAAAATAAATCTAGAACGCGAAATAGTCACCGTCCCAATTTGACCAAAGGCTGTAAAGTGTGCATACCCGCTGTACAGTAAGCTAATTAAACTACAGAAGGATTAAAATAAGTGTTTGCGAATTATAAGTGGTATCCGAGATGCTTTCGAAGGAACAGATCCGGTAAAATCGAAGATCGCAACTAAAACAAACTGCGTATTTTAATTTATTCTTTGTAGAGCGATTTATATTTTAACTATGATAAAAATACAGGAATAAACCTATCAAGATATCATAAAATGCGTAGTACAATTAAAAAATCAATTGGAAATAACTAGAAAAACTATCCAAATAAAATCTTACGAATGCACGGCAGTATCTATACTTTTGTTCGCAAGTGCTTGCTTGATAATGAGATGAAAGGATACAGAAAGAAAACGATCCTGTGAAATGAAAATCTTACGAATAGAAAAGGGATGTTCGCGACTCCACATTTGAAATGAGAAATAAGAGAACATTTTAAAATCTAGTCTATCAATCAACAAAATTTTAAATGTAAAAATAAGTGGTGTAATCCTAATAAATCGATTACCAAAACTCCCATGGGAATATAGAAAACGATAGAGTACAGACCTTGAACAGGTCGTGCCTAACCCATGAAGGCGATGATAATCTGAGATATACTAACACAAAAAAAAATACGAATACAGATACAGATTTCAACATGCCATTCGTTGCGACAAATTTAAGAAATAATGTAATTTGATTTTGGATTTTTGTGCTGTCAAATATAGAAACATCCAAGTTTACGTTTCGGATCCGTCATAAAGGAACACGAGGAAATTCAAGCTCTCTAACGCTGAATCAAGAGCTATTCTCTAATGTACGCCTGATTGATACTTATACATCACAGTGCAAAAATCTAAAAGCACTCGCATCTCTCTCAAATAGTTTTTTTTTTTCAGACGCTAATAGCCTAAAATGAAAAATTTCTTGGTGATGACAATGACGAACAAGGTACTACTTTATAGATATTTGTATGTTACGTTATTTTAATAGTTACTCAGCTGATTAAAATAGCCTTAACAAAATCGCTATTCAAAATTAGTTAGGCCTACGTTTAAAAAATTAACACATGTATCTTCTCAAAAAGAAGAAAAATCACAGTACTTATTTCAATGATCTATAAATCAAATATGTATAAAGAAAATGTACAAATTCAAGAAACAAGACACAATAGGTGTAGACCTATATACCTGTATATCTTCTTGCTTTCTCTTCCAACGGGAACGAGGAATTTCTAACGTGGAATTCTTCTACTTTATTGCTGTTATTGTAACGTTTTAATCTTATTTAAATCCAAATAATGTACTTTTAAAAACTCCATCTTTTCACATAAGTTATTTAAACTTAATCTACACGTATCCAGAGAGTTTGATAGGCTAGGCGAATCATATTTATAAAATTTAATTGTACTCTTCAACTTTGCAAAGCATTTCAACAGAATTCGAAAATTAGCAGGTCTGGTTACTCCAAACATTTCCTTCATACTTTTCTCTAACAAATACAACTTTGCCAGATGTTAGTGATGACTGATGAAGCTGGTGGTGGTAGTGGTGGATAGTGGTAGTTGTATTAGACCTATGCATCACCAGCTACCTTCACGAATTGTTTTTTTCCCCCCTTTTTGAACCGTTACATCTTCACTCTTGTATTAAAAGATAATATTTTCCAATTTAATTTTTAATTGTGATAATATCAGGCAATCCCTCACGTCATGAAGTAAAGAATTCCAGAAGCGAGGTATTTCTACAGCGCAGAAGGATGGATATAAAGAAGTTGTGTGATGAGGGGTAGTAAGAAGTGTTTGATGCCAGTTTAGAAGAGTTGTAAGAAATTGAAAGCGTGATGTCAAATAATTCGGAGTAGAAGTACTATGCACGATTCTAAATAGTAGAGACAATAACTTTAACCATGATAGACTATAATTATCATATGAAGAGTTCGCGGTAAAAACGATGAACGTCACAGTTTTCTTAAGGTTGATGTCATTATCTAATTCAATGGATCACTGCGAAATTTAATGTTGTTCTTATGAAAAATGGTAAAAAGGAGAATTATCGCCACGAATACAGTAATCCTTTCCTTTATTTTCTATAGAAACAGCACTACATCTTGCAGTTATAGACTCAATTAGATCATTATGTAATCCTTAATAGAAATGTGACATTCATTGTTTTTCCCGCGAACTCTTCATATGTATTCAGCCTAAATATTTAAAACTATGTAGGTAGGCCTACTTCTCTTAAATTGTTATTCAGAGGACATTTTAACGTTTCAACCAGTAAAATACGTACTTCACCAAACCATAATGGTACCTACTTTGGTCCAAGGATATAGCCTATAATAAAATAATTGAAAAATGCCCGAATTTGGAAAATTTTAGTAACTTATCAGAAATTTCAAAAATAGCGTTAGGAATTTAATTTTTAAAGAATATATATTGATTTAATATATACATATATGTATTTATACATCTTGATTACACAATTTTTAACACTGTATCACTTCAGAATATGTATGATAAGAATTTCTTGTGTTAAATTTTAACGTACCTTGTTAACATGTTTCGACCTATTTTCGGTCATCTTCGGACGTATATGTATTTGTATGATTTAAATTGTTAAAATTGAAATTGTATTTTTAAAGTTAATTTATTCCTATATTTTTTTTGGCCCACTTTGTGTCAAATAATTATGTTTGTGTTAAGTACGTGTTCAGGTAACTCCCTGAGCACGAGTTTTTTACTCCTTCAGGGAAGAATTAAGACTATTTTTGTACATGTTATTTTACTAACAATAAACAATAAAGAATAATGTTAGCGCAATACAAGTAACATTAGGCCTACTGTTAAAGGCTTTTACTATTTGAATATCGCATAGATGCCAAATATTGAATATGTTTCTTTGTTATCTTTGCAGCATTTTTCTGATTATGATTTGAATCATTAGCTTACTAGAATATATTGTTCCAGTTATTATGTTTTGAAGTGAGTCTTGGATAATAAAAGAGATAAAAACAAAATAAAATCGGCAGAAATGAGATTCCTCCGTAGAGTATTGTATTGTATTGTATTTATTAACATTCCATGGTATTCATACATGCTTACAGCTAGAATATGGAACAAGTCAAAAAACTTAATAATATTATAAAATCTTAATTTATAGTCAGAGTCTACATGAAATATATACAGACGAGATTTACAATATTGTCTACTAGTACAACACATAGTTTAGTATCAATTTCATGAAGTGTTATTGAATGTCATGTATTCACCTACAGAATAGAAGGCCTGAGAAATTAGGTACTTTTTAATTTGGCCTTAATAATTTTATGTTTTGAGTTTCATTTTTTATATCGATAGGGAGGCTATTAAAAATTTTTACTGTCATATAACGCACTCCTTTTTGATAGCACGATAGACTTGCCGATGGAGTATGAAAGTCATTTTTTGACGTGTATTTATGCTATGAACTGTTGAATTAGTTACAAAGTTTTCACGATTACATACGAGGAAGATTATTAATGAAAAAATATTTGACAAGCCATAGGCATTATTTGTAGTTTTTTGAAAATGGTCCTACACGATTCCTTAGATTTGGCGCCCACTATTATTCTAATTACTGTTTTTTGTAGTAAGAATATACTGTTACTATCTGTAGAATTTCCTCAGAATATTATTCCAAAACTCATTACCGAGTGGAAGTATGCAAAGTATATTGTTTTTAAGGTATTGATATTTACTATCTTTTGCATAGATCTAATAGCAAAACAAGCCGAATTTAGTTTGGGGGTAATTTCTTTAATATGATTTTTCCAATTTAACACATTATCGATTTTTAAGCCAAGAAATTTGGTTATTGTTGTTTCTAATAGGGATCTATTGTTAATTATTGCGCTAGAAATTTGCGACGTTGAATTTGAACGGAATTTAAATTGAATTATGTTAGTTTTGTTACAATTTAATACTAATTTATTGACTGAGAACCAGTCACATATTTTAAAGAGAATTTCCTCTGTTGAAGATTGGAATGTGTTGGATTTATTGGCTGTAATTACTATGCTTGTGTCATCTGTAAATAATATGGGATGACCTACATATTTTATTAGGGGGGCAAGATCATTTATAAACACTAGAAAAAGTAGGGGACCTAATATTGATATTGTAAAGGGTTGTACAAGAAACGATCAGATAAGAAATGAAAATATTATACGAGAAGAGCTTAACGTATATCATAGTTTAAACGAAAAAATAGAAGAATACAAAGAAAACTGGAGAATGCATTTAAATCGAATGAACGATGAAAGAATTCCAGCTCTAATATCTATGTATAAACCTATAGGTAGGAGGGATATCGAGCATCCAAGATAAAGATGGAGTTGAACGTTGTGAAGATGGAATAGGCACTGTTGCCTAATCCCTGCTTTGAAGACGATGATAATGAATATAATTTTATAATATTGATTTACCAGATCTGAGTAGAAAACCTCGTGTGAAATGTTTTTGTCCTCTGCTCGCTGCAGTAAGTTTCTGCGTTAATCTGTACTGGAGGATCTGTGACCTTGTATTTTATAGTACCGTAAAGTGGGGATATTTCGGACGCAGGGGTAACATCAGACAGTAATTCAATTTATCATATTTTATGTTGGTAACACCAGTTCACCAATGGGTCTTTAAAAATGTGCAGAAATATACGAACATAGTAAAAAGCGCGGAAAATATGCTAAGAATTGGTGTTACCAACATAAAATATGATACATTGAATTACCGTCCGATGTTACCCCTGCGTCCGAAATATCCCCACTTTACGGTAATTCGCAAGATTACTCTACTAATGTGCTTGTTTGCTTGCTCATGCAGTTTACATATAGCGAATGAATTTTGGTAGTTGATGTCGTGGAAAGACTGAAATTGTTGCGCTTGAGCAACTAAAAATGAATAATAACAGAAGTATAACAATACATGATTGTAACCTACCTACTTGCTCATGTAACGCTTTGAGTATATCCTCACAAGTTAAATATTTAGGCATTATTATTGACCAACATTTAAAATGGGACAAGCATATCTCCTTCCTGTGTAACAGATTGCGTAAAACAATCCACAAATTTTCCATTCTACGTTCTTATTTACCTGTTTATGTTCTGCGTACTGTGTACTTAGCTCTGTTTCAATCAATAATTCAGTATGGTATTTTAGGTTGGGGAGGAATGGCAAAGTCGACTCTCCAACCTTTAAATTTGCTCCAAAAAAGAATTATCAAAATTTATCTATATAAACCTTTTGATTACCTAACAAAATTAATTTTTCAGAAATTTGGTGTATCAAATCTAGAACAAATTTGTAAACAAACATTGCTGATTTACTTCCATAAAAACCGCAATAAATTTAAATTTGATCCTCACGAATACCATACGAGACAAAATTACAGTTTCTTTCTAAATACTCTGAAATGCCACACAACTGCTGGATTAAAACACAGCAGAAATTTTGGACCCAAAATATATAATGAATTAATTAGAGCTTACCCTGAGTTAAGTACACTTAACACACACAGATTTAAGAAACAAATCAGATTAATTATTTAATTGTTTAAGCTAATTGAGTTAAAAATTGATACTCTAATATTTATGTAATTTGTATTTTCTATTTGTATATAGACCCTATTATTACATGGTGTATTATTTTACCATTTATTAATGTTATTGTGCTCAATGAACTCTCTTAATTTTGTGATATATTTTGTATAACTGATCTGAACTGTGCCCGAGCATGAGCTTCTGCTCTTTCGGGCTGCAATGCCTAATGTAGCTCAAGTGTAAAGTATTAAATAAAATAAAAATAAAATAAATAAAAAAAATCTTATTTCACTGCAAATCCATAATATCGTATACTGGTGGAATAATAATAGTATCACATTTATCTCCTAGCCTACGTTATGCATCTTGCTTGTAAAAATTATTAGACATATGCAAGCAGCACTATATCGGTTAACTCTATTAGCTGCAGCACGTTTTCTAACTTATACATCTAAAAAATTAGAAACTATTAAAGGGAGAATAAAAAATAGCATCATTAGGTTATATGTTTTAAGGTTTGTGTAGCAATTTAGCAGGCCCTACTCACATGCTGCGAATAATAGTTCTAGTTCTAATCCTGCTTTCTTAAATTATCTTTCAAAAGGCATATACATACTGCAAATTAAATAATTTAAAATGCACTCAAATTAGGCATACATTCTCGATCCCACCATCAGATTTGAGACACATGCAGATCAACCGCATGAGGTGGACAGTGAAAAGAAACGGATCTATGAACCAACAATCCCGTTCTATAAAGATAAATATAGCCTGTCCCACATTGATGTAATAGGTCTGATGGTGGGAGCACGAGGTACCATACCCTCCTTCTTTGCCAACAAATGTAAAAACCTGGGCCTAACACACAGCATTGTGAAGGAAATAGCCATTAGTGCCCTCGAAGGATCGGTTCAGATATTGAGAAATCATTTGTATGGGAGTGATAATGGAAATTTCAAGTTATCTTAACCGATGGCTGTTGATTGGTTTAGATATCAATGCCAATACGTAAATCCGTACTATTATTTTTCTCGCAGTATATGGCATTGATATCATTCTAACCTATCTGATGATATTTCCCTCCCCCCTTTCTTAACTGTAAATGAGCACAAACGCTACTTAGGTGTAAATTTTTCTGACATTTTCTATATTCGATTATCTCATCGTTTCAAATGGATATCATTTTACCTTTTAGGTCTGTTTCCAAATTATATGTAATACGCTTCGTCAAATCTGGCAACCTTTTCATAAGGGAAGCTAACTTTCTTTTCTTCTTCTCTTCTTTACACACAATAACGTTAGGTAGGTCTACAGTATAATGATAAAAGTAAGTTGTCCAACATAATTTATAAATTGTACGGTTTAAGTGTCTCTATGTATTGAGGCCCCAAACAAAACAACAGTCCAAATTTAGAAACTAAATTTTTCAGGAGAAGGTTTTATTTGAATTATCCATTTCTGGGTTAAATTTTTAAAGAACCGCGGCTATACTAGATTAGACAACAACAAAATTTTGGATATTTTGAAAGAATTGAACATTGGCCCGATTTTAGAGAACATTCAAAATTATATACAGAAATGGAAATCTCATTTACTCAAGATGCTTAGAATAAGGATACAACGCCAAGCACTAAATTACCACCAAAGAAGAAGAAGAAGATGAAGTGTTGCATTTTATTAACAAGTTTCAGGTTATTAAGGGAACACTATACTTAAATTACCAACTTCCATATTTTAAAAGTTAGATACACAAAATGTTTATCATTGGTATGTTTATCATATGTACAAAACTTCACCTCTCTATGGTAACTGCTTTGTGTTTTATTAACATTTTAATAAAATATTGTATCGCTTTATATGAAAAGTTTCTTGTGCCACAATTTACATTATTTTTAACTGATATTCACTTACGTGGTTCCTTATAGGCAGGCCCGTGGGAACAAAACTTACTATGTTTTACTGTAAAATGAATCAGTACATAACTATAAATTTTTAATAATTATTATTACTATTTTATTCATTATTTTAAAATTAAATTTTCTAGTTACTTGTTGATTCACTTCACAGCAAAACCCCATAGGAAGTTTTGTTCCCATGACTGTAAAGGAAACATATCTATATAGGCAAGTGAATATCAGTTAAAAATAATGTAGCCTAAATTGTAACGCAAGAAACGTTTTTGCAAAATCGTGGTTTTTGCTGTATTTACAGCTATTGTTGTCAGGCCTTGAAAGTTAGAATTCCCACACAGAAACTTGTTGCTAGGGAAGCCATTCTTCGTAACATAAAACTATACTGAAATAGACCCATTACAGTGTACTTATTGTTTCTTAGTTACCATTACAGTATAGTTTTCCGAAGGCTTTGAAATAACACTGCTCTAAATTTCCAATGCAAAATATATTGTATTTGCAATTTCAAAAATATGATCGTGTAAAAAATTATGTACAATACACGTTTGTGAAGTGCATTACAAAATCTCGGAAACTGAAAAAGTTCTGCTCGTTTTTTAATTTTTTCTTCGATTTTCTAAAAGCACTTCCCAACCTTGTATCGTAATAAAGTACTATTTATATAAAACCATACAATACTTTATTAAAATTTTTTATTTTATTTATTTTATTGGGTTATTTTACGACGCTGTATCAACATCTCAGGTTATTTAGCGTCTGAATGATATGAAGGTGATAATGCCGGTGAAATGAATCCGGGGTCCAGCACCGATAGTTACCCAGCATTTGCTCATATTGGGTTGAGGGAAAGCCCCGGAAAAAACCTCAACCCCGACCCCGGGCCACCTGGTTTCGCGGCCAGACGCGCTGACCGTTACTCCACAGGTGTGGACCTTTATTAAAATCTTAACCCTTAATACATACCCGGGGTACTGGAGTACCCCATGGGATTTTTATTTTAATGGTTCTTCGAGTTGGTTGGCAGTACTGACATGTTCAGAAGATTGTGACCATATGTGTAAAAATTAAATTCTTCCTTTTTGAGGAAAACATTAAGCTTTTAATTGATGGCATTCCCAAGTACCCCAGGCAAGGGTTAGTGTAAGTTTCGCTATGGGTAAGGATTAAGGGTTAATGAATTACAATCAACTTATCATATGCGGATGAAATTTTGTATATTTGTCTTTATTAACAAGATATACCATTCTTAATTTTCAAAAACGATTCTCTAGATATCTGTATTTTAGAAGAAATCATTGTTCAGCCCTCCATAACAAAATTTCGTACAACAATCTACTTGCTGAATTTAATTTAATGTCT
Source organism: Periplaneta americana (assembly GCF_040183065.1). Lineage (NCBI taxonomy): Eukaryota > Metazoa > Arthropoda > Insecta > Blattodea > Blattidae > Periplaneta > Periplaneta americana. The sequence goes on from NC_091119.1 coordinate 23,318,436, forward strand.
CTTGCCAGTCGTAGATTACTTGCTGAACAACTTTTATGTATATAAAATATTCAACGGTCTACTGAATAATAGCGAAATATCATCACAAATCCAGATTAACGCTAGAACATCACATTTAAGAAATCGTCAATTGTTATATTATAAAAAACCAAACACTTCAGCACATAAAAGTTCAGCAGTGTTAAAAATGTGTTCAAATTTCAATGAAATATGTAAAACATGGGATCTAGATTTCTGCATTTCTTACATGGAATACAAACATTTTCTCATTAATATACTGAAGGTAGTTGATTTTATATAATATTGCTATTTGTTACTCTGTAATTTGCCAATTATAGCTACATTTTACACTTTTGGCTATGATATCTATATTTAACTATTTTTCATTTATTTTATTTTGTATTTTTAATTTATATCTATATCTGTATATCTTATTTAGGTAGTATCTATTTGTCTGTTCTCTTTTTTTTTCTTTCCTTTTCTCATTTTCCATTTTAATTTGTATTTACACTTGTATCTGTTTCATCTCTTTTTTACATGTTATCTATTTTTTTTGTAAACGAATGTCTGTACTGTCTATTGTAATTGGAGCTTTGCCCTGTTATAGGCATAAATAAATAAATAAACAAAATAATAAAAATTGGATAATCTAGCTCTACAAATATGGAAGTTACTAATTTCATCATAGTGGACACTTAAAAATATGGACTTTAGGAATTTCAGTCTAGTATCAACTTAATCGAATTGCATACAGCATCAACATTTAATGTTTGTGTGCTCGTTGGGTAGATTATAATTATTATTATTATTATTATTATTATTATTATGGAATAATTAAGGTTTATTTTAAGCATGACTTGACACGTTCTTTTATTTTAGTTCTTCTTTTCTGTACTGAATTAGCGTACCGGGCTGATTAACATACTAATTTTCACCTACAAGAGATCTGACATATTCAAAATTGACATACAAAATTTTAATACATTATTAATATGCATTTTTTTTCTTACGTACAATATTTTTACTTGCTTCACATTTTGCCAACTCATTAAATTTGGCATAGACTGCTTATCGTTTGCATGCTATTAATTTGGTATAGGCCTAGTATTCATTTGATATACTTTTGTATAATGTACTGACATTTAAAAAAATGAACATAAATTATAAAGTAAAATTATGGCCACATGTTCTTAAGTAATCCAAAATGCGTCCCTCATCCTTATGTTGTTGATATCTTTGGGCTATATGTTGTAGTCTTCTGATATAAGAAACCCCTAAAACAGGAGTTCTCGAAATTTTTTAGACTGCGCCGTCCTTCACATGTCAGATTTTCCGTGCGACGTTTTTGTACCGAAAACTTAAAAAATGCTCAAATTAGATTTGGTGGTATTTTTTTTTAAGAAAATAGTCATTTAGCCTTCCTTACCAGCTTTTAAAAATACAAAATTGGAATAAAATAAATATCTACACGTAGTGAAAACTTGTATGTCATGTTTCATTATAAACTGCGTTCTAAATTATTTTAGTTTTGTAGCTGCGACATCCAAAACATAGACCGACAACGCACCAGGGCGTCGCGACGCACAGTTTGAGAACCCCTGCTCTAAAAGATAAATGTTGCTCTCCCTCTTGTTGTTTCTACAAATTCACCCTCCATAAATTTTTATACATTTGGAACCTCTATAATTTCTAAGCAAAGATAAGGAAGTAACCTTAGAAACTCTAACGCCCGATTTCTTAAACCTTTGTTAAATTATAACAGTGTGTTATTCCATTTTAACTGTAAACTTAACAGTTTAAGCATTTCTTCAACTACTGTTAGTACAAACAGGCTGTTAAAACCGATGTTAATTTAACTGCCAAATTTCATGCAGTTAAATCATTTAACTCTCTGTTAGCATAGAAGTATCCAATATGGCTGGTGCGTTAGATGCTGAACTTGTATATCTGGATTATTTAGAAAATGATATCCATGAATACATAAACAGAGGGGATGATTTCTGTGATTTGACAGACCAGAAGTTCATACAAAGGTATAGGCTATTTTCTGCCAAGCCTCACTTTTCGCTTTCAACTTAGATCAGTTTGTTTGTTTCATTAATTGATTTATACTGCGAAATAATTTCCAGCAGAAGGTTTCTTTCGAAGGAAAAGAAATTAGTCCCACGATTTTTTTTTGTTCCATTGTTTTCCATTTCACAACAGCAATACCAATACGCCGCTCCACGCTATTGTGATACAGACGAGGAAAGAAGCAGAAATCAAACCGGAGAGAATAGAAAGACTTCTATCCTCTCTGAATCAAATAACGGAAACAAGCGAGAATCGCAATTGTCAGAGTTCAGAAAACAGAAGTGAGCCTGTACTTGGTTATAGGTTATGGTTAAAATCTAGAATCTCTGGTCCTAACAGAGAGTTAACAAACAGAATGTTAAAATGTGAAATGTAAAGTTGAAGAAACGCAGTATTTTTAACAGCAATTCATAATTTTAACTTACAGTTAATTAACGCTATGTTAATTGCATTTTAACAAAGGTTGAAGAAACCGGGCCTAACAGAAACTATTAACAATGTGCACAATGTAATTACAGTAGAGTATGTCAAAATATGTTATGTGGATGTACAAATGAAACAAAGTATGTCAAAGAGCAGTAGGAAAAGTACAGGATGTCAATCCACCCAGAACCCTGAATTAAACTTTGCTTCATTATAAATACACTAAATGAACAAAACTTCAAAAGAACAATAATAAATATCTGCACAAAATATATTTCAGAGAACGATAGCAAATTATCCCACATCTAAACATCGACAGTAAATTCCATAACATCATAAAAATCCTCCAGTAATTCTAGTCGTTTGCTTTTCGTTGTTGAAAAACGTTCCTCCTGTGTTGTTTTCAACCAAAATTTTGGTACCCGACTCTTCACATTCTCCACAGAGAAAAATTTTGGATGGACAAAAGTATAATTGAAATTATTGTGAGGAGGGAGGGAAATATTCAAAGCTTGCTGCTTGCACTCGGCATTTTTTCCTCAAGCTTCTTGGTGGACGTTGTTGGAAATAATTTTACTCCCACCACACTTTCATTATCTTACGCTTATTTTGTCTCAATTCTACAGGCTTATCAGTTTTTATACGAATTTAACAATCAGATTTATTAGAAATTGAGTTCAGCTAGCGAGCGCCCACCATTTTCCAAACTGGTCAACCCAGTGATTTTGCAGCAACACATGACCCCAAATTGGCACTGCCGACAATGAAACAAAGACCGTAGTGATAGGCTTGGGATACTATTACATGGAAACGAAGGATGAAGACGTCACAAACATGTACAGAGGGTCGTGATGAAAGTCATGAGAAACACATTGCTATAATGTCAATTTCAACAATGTAACAAAAACGATTATATGATCATTAGGGCTAGGATTTTTTCTAGTAAGTCAGAAACATTTCTTGGCTTAAAAATCGATAATGTGTTAAATTGGAAAAATCATATTAAAAAAATTACCCCCAAACTAAATTCAGCTTGTTTTGCTATTAGATCCATGCAAAAGATAGTACATATCAATACCTTAAAAACAATATACTTTGCATACTTCCACTCGGTAATGAGTTTTGGAATAATATTCTGGGGAAATTCCACAGATAGTAACAATATATTTCTATTACAAAAAAGAGTAATTAGAATAATAGTAGGTGCCAAATCTAGGGAATCGTGTAGGACTATTTAAAAAAAAAACTACAAATAATGCCCATGGCTTGTCAGTATATCTTTTCATTAATAATCTTCCTCGTATGTTTTCGTGAAAACTTTGTAACTAATTCAACAGTTCATAGCATAAATATACATCAAAAAATGACTTTCATACTCCATCGGCAAGTCTATCGTGCTATCAAAAAGGAGTGGGTTATATGGCAGTAAAAATTTTTAACAGCCTCCGTATCGATATAAAAAATGAAATTCAAAACATAAAATTATTTAGAGCCAAATTAAAGAAGTACCTAATTTCTCACGCCTTCTATTGTGTAGGTGAATTCATGACATTCAATAACATTTCATGAAAATGATACTAAAACTTTGTGTTGTACTAGTACACTATATTCTAATTTTCTCATCTGTATATATTTCATCTAGACTGTGACTATGAATTAAGATTTTATAATAGTATTAAATTTTTTGACTTGTTCCATATTCTAGCTGTAAGCAATGTATGAATACAATGGAATGTTAATAAATACAATACAATACAATACAATACAATAGCCGCTTTAGTATTTATATGTTATGTGATAAACTGAGTGTTTTAAAACATGTTTGTCAGGGCATTTTTTTGCATTTTTTTGCCTGTTTCAACTCATAAGAGCATCTTTTGTTTTATTAGGTCATTTTTTAGGCATTTTCATTTAATTCTGGCCATAATTCCCCATTATTAACGTAAAATAATGTTTATATTCTTTGATATTTTCTCTACATATTTTGTCCGTTAATATCTATATTATTCTGATCGTTTTTCTACACAAATATTGCCATTTTAACATAGTACACCCCATATAATGGATCAGTCAAACCATTTCTTCAATATAAACTTCTCTATGCCTGCTCATTCCAGGTAAGAGTGGCCTTGTGATGGACTACATAAAAACTACATCAGGTAAAATAATTAATTAAAGTGTACTGCTTACAAAAAATTATGTAAAATTAAATAAACTTAAATGTTTGTACTAGAATTTAATTTAATTACTAGTCTAAATATTAAGTGGTACAAAACCTCTTTTCCTACTAAGCCAATTATGTAAGATCAATTTTTAGGGCATTTAAGGGCATTTTTTAAAGATTTTTAGATCATAAATGCATTGTTTTTATAACATTTTTTCATGTATTATAGGTCATCAAAATCCTAGCCCTAATGATCATAATCTACAGACTTTACACTATGTATTGACATAATGTTACGTTATTAACTTCTATCATGTGACCACAGGCAATGTTTTCAAAATGGTCGACAACGATGGTTCGTTTCGACAGCGTGCTGTCATTAAATTCCTTGTTGAAGAAGAAAAATCTGCAGCTGAAATTTACCTCAGACTTCAGCGTGCATACGGAGATGTGTGCATGGGTGCCAGCAGTGTTAGGAGATGGGTGAAACATTTCGAAGATGGGAACACGAGCCTCCAAAGTTGAGCCTCGTAGCGGTCGCTCTCGAACTGCCTCCATGGAACGCAATAAGGAAAGAGTTGACGAGTTCTGGGATGCATTTTGGTTGAATTTCTTCCGCTATATTCAGACAGTTTTGAAACTCCGTCGTGCATTGCGCGAGAAACGCCCTGGAAAGAAGATCATCCTGCAACACAATAACGCGTGGCCTCACACTGATCGTGTCATCGTGAAGAAAAGCAAAACATTTCGGTGGGAAACTCTTGCGTAATCTCCCTACAGTCCCGACTTGGCACCCTCCAACTACCACCTTTTCGGTTCTGTAAAGGAGCAGCTGCGAGGCCAACGCTACGAGACGCTAGACGACATCCGGAAAGCAGTGCGTCAGTGTCTTCGGGAAGATGAAACGGACTTCTACAGCAAGGAATTTTCAAACTTACAGAACGGCGGGAAAAATGTGTGTAAAGAAATAGAGACTATGTTGAAAAGTGACAGAAAAGTCTGTAGATTAAGATGATGTACCTGGTTTGTCTAAAAAATAAAAATTAAGATTTATAATAATGGGTTGCTCATGACTTTCAGTAAGACATGGACTTGGACTATTTTTTGTCGATGGAAGGTCACTCTGTCTTAGCAGAGCTAATAACTGAAGAAATTTCGATTTCGCAAAACAGGTGAGTTGAGCTGTTGTTTTCTCTCGTATATCAATTAGTTTTGTACTAATTCACAGAAAATTTCATTTTGCTTATTTTCCCCTTATATTACTTCTATATCTTTGCTCTAGGGTATGCCATTAGGAAAGTCCAGGGTAACTGAGAGGGTTTGGAATTGAATGGGTTACATCAGCTGCTTGTCTATGCGGATGACGTGAATATGTTAGGAGAAAATCCACAAACGATTAGGGGAAAACACGGAAATTTTACTGGAAGCAAGTAAAGAGATAGGTTTGGAAGTATATCTCGAAAAGACAAAGTATATGATTATGTCTCGTGACGAGAATATTGTACGAAATGGAAATATAAAAATTGGACATTTATCTTTTGAAGAGGTGGTGAAGTTCAAATATCTTGGAGCAACAGTAACAAATATAAATGATACTCGGGAGGAAATTAAACACAGAATAAATATGGGAAATGCCTGTTATTATTCGGTTGAGAAGCTTTTATCGTCCAGTTTGCTGTCAAAAAATCTGAAAGTTAGAATTTATAAAACAGTTATATTACCGGTTGTTCTTTATGGGTGTGAAACTTGGACTTTCACTTTGAGAGAGGAACATAGGTGCTTAGGAAAATATTTGAGGCTAAGAGGGATGAATTTACAGGAGAATGGAGAGTTACACAACACAGAACTGCACGCATTGCATTCTTCACCTGACATAATTAGGAACATTAAATCCAGAAGTGTGAGATGGGCAGGGCATGTAGCACGTATGGGCGAATCCAGAAATGCATATAGAATGTTAGTTGGGAGGCCGGAGGGAAAAAGACCTTTAGGGAGGCCGAGACGTAGATGGGAAGATAATATTAAAATGGATTTGAGGGAGGTGGGATATGATGATAGAGAACGGATTAATCTTGCTCAGAATAGGGACCTATGGCGGACTTATGTGAGGGGGCAATGAACCTCCGTGTTCCTTAAAAGTCAGTAAGTAATTAAGTAAGTAAGTAAGTAAGTAAGTAAGTAGATATTACTTCTATATAAGTAAGTAATTTTATTTGAAGGAAACTCTTTAGGTAATACAATTTATAGGTAAGTAACATTTTCGTCCTGTTTTATAACCGATAAGAATATTATTTTTTGACAAGAAATGCATGTCATTAACTAGAAACCCTAAGTTTCTTACCTGAAGAAATTTACAATTCGAGGTAAAATTATGTAATATTTCTGACTAATATCGATGCCTAAGAAGTGATATCTCATATCTACAAAAATGGTAATTTAGTTTAAACTACATTGTTATTTAGAGTAACTACGTTGGAATTATTATGCTCACAAAATTGCAGAGTTACTAATATTTTGTCCTGGAGTATAAGATCTTGCAAAGCAGAAGCATATAGGCTAAAAAAAATTTGTCTGTTTTGAGAAACACTAATTTTATTGAAGTTTATTTTTTCATTTGAAAATTTACAAATACGAGGCATCACTTCTTAGCCATCGATATGTTTTTAGAGCGTACTTTGAGTCACCTCTTTCATCATATAAATCTGCGGAAGAAAACATTTTAATTAGGCTAAATTTTTACAGCAAATGCTGAGTAAATCGCCATTCTGTCCTGTTTCAATAGATTCGTTAGTAATTACATGAAGAATAACGTCAAATGCTGCTTGCATATGATTATTTCAATTTTTCAAGCATTATGGTAAGTTAATGTAGCGTAAGTCTATTGAATTCCGGTTGTAAAACCGGATCTAATATCCTTAAAAATTAATTATATTGCATATTTGAACTATTCGGATACAATTTGGGAACAAAATGAATTTGGTAAAGAAAAATCATGTACGGATGAATTCTTTACCCAAAATATTAACTGTAAAGAAGGCAAAATTTAGCAGATACACAAGTCGCTTTTCGACAGTCAAGAGAACGAAAATATTTTAATTAATTTATTCATTAAAGATATCAGCTCAAAGAATTTCAATGACCATAAGGGTCCTGACTATAACAAACATGTACAATATAATGTGATATTTGAAACATTAAAGAAAAAAGAAAGTTAATTGTTGAAGACAAATATAAGTGAACATCATGATAAAGTGCCAGTGCTGCAACACTTGATACAAAATATTTCTAGTAGGCCTACCTATACTGTATTTGAAAATAATTTCATTTCAAAGTAAATGGAGAACTACCAATTAGTTTATCAGAGCGGAACTATCAGAATTAATCGCGGATTTCGGCAAGAATGTGGTTTATTTTCCTCTACATTTTATAATAGACATATATAATTATGAATCAAACCTGTAGATTATTACGATATTGCAGTATATATAGTACATAGTATGAACTGTAAGTAATGTAATTAATTTCAAGGGGTTATTCTTTGAGATGTTTCAAACGAAAATGTTGAATGCAAGTTTACTCGTTTTTGCTTCCTTTACGAGATGAAAATTGCTTTTTATATTAAACATTTCACTGCGTGTTTTGGGAAAGCCATTGATTTAATTACCAATATCCTCTGTCAATTTAAGAGCAGTGTATTATGATAATAAGGCTGCTATTACACTATCAAAGTTCTTGACAAAATATGATGAAATATTTTATCAAAGATCTTTGATAAAATATAGGATTTGAGGTATATTACATCACATAAAATAAAATATTTTATCAAAGATAACCTAAAATTAGGAACAAAAGCTCACCTAACACTTGTTCCACAACAGTTCAACACGTGTTCCGAGGATTTGTTGATACTAATATTTACGCGTTAAGTTTACGATTTGTTGATACTAATATTTACGCGTTAAGATTATGATTTGTTGATACTCATATTTACGCCTTAAGATTATGATTTGTTGATACTAATATTTACGTGTTAAGATTATGATTTGTTGATACTCATATTTACGCCTTAAGATTATGATTTGTTGATACTAATATTTACGCGTTAAAATTATGATTTGTCGATACTAATATTTACGCGTTAAGATTATGATTTGTTGATACTCATATTTACGCCTTAAGATTATGATTTGTTGATACTAATATTTACGCGTTAAAATTATGATTTGTCGATACTAATATTTACGCGTTAAGATTATGATTTGTTGATACTCATATTTACGCCTTAAGATTATGATTTGTTGATACTAATATTTACGTGTTAAGATTATGATTTGTTGATACTCATATTTACGCCTTAAGATTATGATTTGTTGATACTAATATTTACGCGTTAAAATTATGATTTGTCGATACTAATATTTACGCGTTAAGATTATGATTTGTTGATACTCATATTTACGCCTTAAGATTATGATTTGTTGATACTAATATTTACGTGTTAAGATTATGATTTGTTGATACTCATATTTACGCCTTAAGATTATGATTTGTTGATACTAATATTTACGCGTTAAAATTATGATTTGTCGATACTAATATTTACGCCTTAAGATTATGATTTGTTGATACTAATATTTACGCGTTAAGATTATGATTTGTTGATACTAATATTTACGCGTTAAGATTATGATTTGTTGATACTAATATTTACGCGTTAAGAATATGATTTGTTGATACTAATATTTACGCGTTAAGATTATGATTTGTTGATACTCATATTTACGCCTTAAGATTATGATTTGTTGATACTAATATTTAGGCGTTAAGATTATGATTTGTTGATACTAATATTTAGGCGTTAAGATTATGATTTGTTGATACTAATATTTAGGCTTAAGTTTATAACACCATGAACGAAGAACAGTATAATGCTTGTTTAGCTAAAATTAGTTCAATTATTACATATACATTTTAATGAAAAAGAAATAGAAAAAGAAACGCCTGTGTTAAACCGTCGATTGCATAACGTGATAAGAGAGGTATCCATCAGAACTTATTGGAAGAGCTACAATGCGAGGACTTGAAATGTTATGCAAATTATTATAAAACATTATTAGCCTATGTGATATAATATTATATTATACAAATTATTTCTTTACATTTAATTTTCTTCACACTCCGATATCAAAATTTTTATGGTAGCAACAGTCCAGTTATATTTACGCTCCGTCATATTTGTTTCAAGGTATAGAAATCTTTTATCAAAGATAATAAGATGCACTTACATTTTATAAAAGATCTTTTATCAAAGAAATTTTATAAAATAAAATCCATTACACTGTCATATTTTACAATAGGGCCTATATATTTTATTAAAAGATCTTTGTCAAAGAACTTTGTTAGTGTAATAGCAGCCTAAGAAATTTGACCTGATCTAATGTAACTTTTCGTACTGAAAAGGAATGTTAAAGTGTTACATTTGTTCGGATCAAATTTCTGCGCATTTAAAGGACAAAACTGAAATTATTTTAATTAATCATTATCATAAAACATTGCTGTCCTAAACTGACTGAGCATATTGGAAATTAAATCAATGGCTTTACCAAAACATGCTAAGAAATATTTCTTATAAAATAATTTTTATATCGGAAAGAAAGCAAAAACGAGCAAAATTGTATTCAACTTTTTTGTTTCAATTACCTTAAAGTATAATCTTCTGAAATTACTGACATTACTTACGGTTAACCCTATATATTGATACTAATTTCGTGTTATATAGAATTTTGTATGCTTTTGATTAGGTTTTACTCGCAGATTCAGAAATTTAATAACAAATAACTCTATTATTCTAAATAAAACAGCACAGTACGTAATTTAATTCTATGGAAAAGGTAGTGTCTGTGTTTAAATATGTCTTAAGATATTATTATAAAGAATCAACTGTTTTGTCTTAAGTATTGTATGTAATTTATGAATGAATCTGAGGCGAATAACATCATTTGTAAGAACTTCAGGTTTCATAAGCCCTAATTATTATGAAACCCTAAAAAAATATCCAAGTTCAAAAAGAAACGAGAGTGAATTTTCTCTTATGGGTGTGAAACCTAGACAAATAAGTAAAGGACAAAACACTTAGAAGAGCGGAATAAGATTATACCAAATGGGACCAAAAATACATTATGCAATAACTTAACTAAAAGTAAACGTTAAATCTTACTTACTTACTTACAAATGGCTTTTAAGGAACCCGAAGGTTCATTGCCGCCCTCACATAAGCCCGCCATCGGTCCCTATCTTGTGCAAGATTAATCCACTCTCTATCATCATATCTCATCTCCCTCAAATCAATTTTAATATTATCTTCTCATCTACGTTTCGGACTCCCCAAAGGCCTTTTTCCCTCCGGCCTCCCAAATAACACTCTATATGCATTTCTAGATTCGCCCATACGTGCTACATGCCCTGCCCATCTCAAACGTCTGGATTTAATGTTCTTAATTATGTCAAGTGAAGAATATAATGCGTGAAGTTCTGTGTTGTGTAACTTTCTCCATTCTCCTGTAACTTCATTCCTCTTAGCTCCAAATATTTTCCTAAGGACCTTATTCTCAAACACCCTTAATCTCTGTTCCTCTCTCAAAGTGAGAGTCCAAGTTTCACAAACATACAGAACAACCGGTAATATAACTGTTTTATACATTCTAACTTTCAGATTTTTTGACAGCAGACTAGGTGACAATAGCTTCTCAACCGAATAATAACACACATTTCTCATATTTATTCTGTGTTTAATTCCCTCCCGAGTGTCATTTATATTTTTTACTGTTGCTCCAAGATATTTGAATTTTTCCATCTCTTCGGAGGATAAATCCCCAATTTGTATAAACGTTAAATCTATCAGGCTAATATCAACATAAAGGAAGTACTGGATAAACAATATTAACAGAGTGTACTTGATAAGATCCCAAAACGACTCTGCGTTACCATGCAAGAGACAGACGATCTATTGGTCGATCGGCAGATGGATCGAGACTTTAATAGGCCACATGATCATGAATAAAAGTTTTCCAATAAAAGAAAAATCTGTTCATGCCCTATACATTAATATCTAAATTACTTTTCTCGATTAACAAAGATGCTGTAAACGTATTTTCGTAAAAATCTCAAAGTCTATTATTAGCAGCATTGCAATTCTTTCCGCTTTAACTTCATGTAGTGAGAAAGAAAAAAAACTGAGCCCACCATTGGCGAAAGCAATTGATACGGATGTTTTACAGAAAACGGATGTAGGTAAATTCTCATTTTTAAATAGAACTATATAAATGATTGGAATGGCCTACCTGCAGCGGTCTTTGAGGGCTGTCCTGCCTTAAGGAGATTCAACAATAACTTAAAAAGTTGTGTATAAAGTGCAAATTAAAATTAAGGTGGCATTTAACATTTAATTTTTTAAGGTGACATGTATTTATTTAGCCTGACGAGTTACTCCCTTGGTTTGAATTGTAAATTATTTAAAAATAGCGTGTAAGAGAGCCTTAGACTAGAAATGTTTAGCTTAAATGTAGTTCTGTTTATAAGTATGCATAAGGGTGTAATTATTTGAAGGGTACACGAGAAAAACGAACAATGTCACATTTCCATTCAGGGTGAGGTGATGATCTATTTCAGTATATTACTGCAAACTTTATTGGTGCTTCTACTTGAAATGGAGGAAATGATGAGTGTATCCGTGGTTTTAATTCTCCTTTCCAAATTTTGGTAAAAATAACATTAAAGTTTATAGTAATACAGTGAATTAGATAATGACATCACCCTTAACAGCATTGTGACCTTGTTCGTTTTTCCCGTGTACCCTTCATTTGTCTTATTTGAACTGTTTTATCAGTGAAGCGAGGTGAGTCAGTGAAGTTATGGTTTTACAGTGCAGTGAATAGTTCCGATCAGTGATAATTTATAGCGTCAATGAAATGTGTTCTATAGTGTCAGTGAAATGTGTCCTAAAGTGTCAGTGAAATGCGTCATAGTGCCACTACAGTGAGTGAGATGAGAGTAAAGTGAAAGACTATTGAAACTTATGTAGGGCCTATACATATGTAGGTTGTATTGTACTGTAAAATTAGGTTATTTTATGTTTTATTATTAGTTGTAATTATTGTGTTAAATTGTATTGTGTACTCTTATTGTATTTGTACGTAATTGTATTGTGTATTGTATAATTGTATTGTGCATTCTATAATTGTATTGTGTATTGTAATTTTATTGGGTATTGTTTATATACCACTGCCATCGGGTTCTTGCCCACTTGCAGTGTAAATAAATACATACATAACGTACTAAAAATAAACGAAGGCAAAAGAAATGGATCTGGTGCATTATATGGTCAATGTTCTGAAATTTGTGGAGCAAATCACAGTTCATACCTATCGTAATTTAAAGTATTTCAACAAATGGTTTTATTAACCGAATTCTAAAAATAAATGAATCATCACATGACTGAAAGCAAACAATGCTCTCTTAAACCAAATTATAGTAATTTAGCAATTACTTCTGATGAGAAAAATTTAGTTAAAATAATAACATTAGACTATCTTGTCAAGACAGAATTATTCAGTAGAGTATTTTTCTATTCCACAAATAATAGGCTACATCTTTAAAAGTTTCACTATCGACTTCAGAAATGTACGCTAAACATAAATTGCTTAGACCTCGTACACATCTTACTTACTTACTTACAAATGGCTTTTAAGGAACCCGTAGGTTCATTGCCGCCATCACATAAGCCCGCCATCGGTTCCTATCCTGTGCAAGATTAATCCAGTCCCTATCATCATATCCCACCTCCCTCAAATCCATTTTAACATCGTGCACATCTTAATGTCCAATAATATCCAATATCGGAATTTAATTTAAATAATAGGCTATATTTGTTACTTCGCAATTCAAGCTTTTTCATTTTTGTTATGACATATGAATTGAAGAGTCCACTGCAAGAATGATGGGTGTCACTTTCTTATCGAAAATGAACCAAGACAGTCAATGCATAGCTTAAGCCATATAGAATGTACATACAGAGTTATATGGCATTAACACTGATAGTCATTGTCCAGTAATGATCGGAAAATCACAGTTAAGCTTTGAGCGCTAAGCATTTCAAACTTTCAATTGCTTCTCCTGCAAAATGTATTCAAAATGACATCCATCATTCTTGCAGTGGACTCTTCAATTGTAACGAAATATTATTCATGTTAACACAACGGGAAGGATAAATTAAGAAATCTGAAACTTAAAGAAGCACAGTGCTGGTTTTCTAAATTAATTTCAGAACATCAGCAACGGTAACAAATATAAATGACACTCCAGGGAATATTAAATGACAGCGTCTTGCCATCCTAACGGCAAACACCAGCCATCTCCTCCTCGCCCCGTTCCGTGATCACTTGGTCAAATCTCCGTCCCCCTCTCGTATGTTGTACCTAAGAGGTTACGTCCAATTTCGGCTTCCCCTTCAAAATTTTCTAGAGCTCCTCCAGTGGAGCAGCGTAACCCAGAGTGAGACTAGTGGCCAACAGGCTTGGAGCTCACATATTTAGTTTTGTACAGCCCCCAACCCCTTGCAAGGACGCGTTTTGCGTACCTTTTAAATTTGTCCTCCCAATTCTCTTTCGATTTTTCGAATATTAAATGCAGAATAAATATTGGAAATGAGAAATGCCTGCTATTATTCGATTCAGAAGCTTCTGTCATCCAATCTCAAAATTTACAAAACAGTTTCATTAGGCCTAGTGGGTTTTCTGTATGGTTGTGAAACTTGGACTCTCACTTTGAGAGATGAACAGAGGTAAAGAGTGTTCGAGAATAAGGTGCTTAGGAAAATATCTGGCGCTAAGAGGGATGAAGTTACAAGGGAATAGAGAAAGTAACACAAACGCATTACTGCACGAATTGTATTCATCTAACATAATTACGAACATTAAATCCAGATGTTCGAGATGGGCAGGCCATGTAGCAAGTTTGGGTGAATCCAGAAATACATATATAAAGTGTTAGTTGAAAGACCTGAGGAAAAAAGATCTTTAGGGGAGGCCGAGATGTAGATGGGAGGATAATATTAAAATGGATTTGAGGGAGGTGGGATATGGTGCTAGGGACTGGATCAATCTTGCTCAGGAACCGATGGCGGGCAAAGAATCTCCGAGTACTTTAAAAACTATTTGTAAGTACACTATACTATTCGATTATTCGGTTTCTGCAGCATTTGGTCCCATTTCAAGTTTGTATTAAGAGAGTAACCTGGATTTTCTGAATAATTACTTGCTTCAGTTTTGTAGTAAGTTACTAATAGATAAACGTTTTTAGATATTTCCATATACAACAACCGATAGGATTGATATCTGGTGATCGTGGAGGCTCATGATGCTATTTTTAGAAGTGTTTCTCAGTGGTTCTTTTACGGAATTATGAATATAAGATGGGGCAACATCTTTAATAAAAGTTATATTTTCGATTTTTGCATCCGGAGAGACAAAACCATTATTTTCTGGTATGAATTAGCTAAAAATGTAATTAACTCATCTAATAATAGTTTGAATTAATGTTTATTTAATTTGCCATAGCAACAATAATGAATCAATTCAAACCGAAGTTGCTATAAAATATTCTCCTTTCTTTTGTGTACGTTCAAAATTGTATTATTATTTTTCTAGAAGCTTACTTTTTAATAAAATTACGGGGCCTTGCAAATATTTCGTAAATTTTGAATTACTGTATAGTGGAAGAAGAATGCCAGCATTAACGAATGCAGCCTATAGCCTGTAACTTATCAGGTTTAAATTAGCAGTGATTACAGGCTGGATTTTAAGGTTTTTAGCTTTTAATGCTGCCTACATTTATAAACTATTTATTCTACAAAATAACGGTATCTCTTCATAACAATACAGTTACATAGTCTAGAAAAATATAATTATTTCACAAAACATTCCCATGCCAAAACACTAAGATAAAAAAATTACATAGAACATAATAATAAGCCTTGCTGAAGATTAGACAAACTGACATAATTCGCATGGTGTTCGGGTAATTATGTAACTTGATCATATGGTTTCACATATTAAAAAAAATTAATGTTAAGAATATGGTGTACCATATTACCTATGTTTATTATTGCCTCACTAACATTACTTATCCAACTTTCGTTATGTTTTATGGTCTAGATATTAATGTACTAACTATGTAACCAATTGTATTCAATTAGAATTAGAGTCTTGCTGGGCGGAAGAGAAGGCCTACTGGCCTTAGCTCTTAGCTCTGGCAGATTAAATAAATAAATAATAATTATTAAATTATTAAAATAGATGTAGTAGGTAGGCCTATACCTAAAAACTTTCACATTAACAAATTATATAGGTTATAAGCCTAAGACCTGTAGGTTCAATTCATAGGTAAATACCTCAAAGCATCGTAGAAAATGTAATACCTATGGTTCATATTTATGCAAATAAAGTTACAAATACGTTTCGTAACATTCATTAACCTAAACACAAAATAATATGCGAAGTAACGTCAAGAAGATTGAATTAAAGACATGGTCCATGTATATAATGCCTGAAAATAGCTATTGATCCTTTGCGTGTTTGTTTTTAAAATAATGTGTTTAATCAGTGCCTACAGTCAGTGTATTGATATTATATCTCTTTGTTGTTACCTATTGCTTTAAAAAGAATGTGTTTAAGCTAATTTTTCTACTATTCCTTTACTGTTTACATTTGTTTTTAAATATTTTGTATTGCCCCTACTATTATAATATTCCCCTTCAAGAATTTCGTTATTCGTTAGTTGTAAGTCATTACCTGTGTTATTATTTTAAGCATTGTACTTGTTCCTGAATCATGTATGTAACTTGTAACTGTAAATCATTGCTTGTAATATCTCTTTATTACTCTTAACTGTTCCATTGTCCATGAATTAAGTATTAATTTGAAAGTGAAAGTCAAACTTTGTTATATTAATGTATTATTGATTATATTTTTAAGGTCGTGTATTTACTCTGAAACGGTTAGACATTCTTGTATGTATTTTGCATTGATTATTCCTCAAACATCTCATTAATCTTTAACAGGATCCATTCTTTCATTAAGGTGCATTCTTCTACATAATTCATGTGAATTGTAACTGTGACCACAATTTTATATTATAATTTTACTATAGCTTTTTGGTTATAAATATGTATTTTGATGCCACTATAACCCTAATATACCTCAGGGTGAAATAGGGTTTATTAAATTGGATAATAGAAAAAAAAATTGTTCTCATTTCAAAAAATCTAGTTTCGTAGGATCTACTTAGGCTATTTTTAAAAAGCTTCCTTGTATCAGATACATTTTGTCTGTCTTAGAAAATAATCGCAATTGGCTTCAATCCACGCTTCTCTTTATGATTAATCAGAAGTCTATAGATAATCAATCCTGATTATCTCTCACTATAGCGGCAGCTAAAGATTTGTTTTCCGTTGAAATAACCTAAAATTAATCTTCAAAGTTCCGAAAATTTTAAGAACTTAATATTGAAATGAATCTATTAATTAAAAAAATCCAATGCATAATACAAATATTGCATGTCTCAGAAAACTTACTTTATTGTTTTAATCTACAGTATTTTCATCTTTGTAACTATCCACAAGCTTATAGAATTTAAGTCACATGCATTCTATACGTAAACAGAAATTATAAATAGTTGTAATTTTAAACTTTTAATTATTTCAAACACAAGTCTACGGTTTCGAAAACAAGATCTTCATTTTGGAACTCTTCACCGCTAAAAAAAAAAAAACCTTCAAGAGTTAGCCAACACTTGATTGGCTTAGAAAATCCATTTTATTTTCCTACAATCTAATTTTCAGTTTCCTCATTAGATAATGAAATTTCCTTTCCATACAGCAGACATGTTGCTGTCATTATCGCAGCTAGAATTAAGCTTCTATATTAGGCTATAACTTACTGTAAAGCTGTAAGTGTAAAGGAAAAAATAATACGACATAAACGAAACCGCACAAAGAAGAGGGCGATTTGTTGTTCCTCGTAAATTATTAAAACAAAAACTGAGGGCTATACACTGCCCTACGCTTCTCAGCCATCGTATGAACTAGTCAATAAACCTATTGTTTTCGTCGAAGTCCCCAGATTTGTTCCGAGTCCAGTTGGGATTTAAAATAGGCTGAAGTTATTCGCAAAAATTATTTGTGTTATCTTCAACTGGAATGCAGACGAGCATAACTACAGTTTTAAAATTTCAAACTCACAGACAGACCTTTGTTTACATTCAAGTAACGACAATATTTCATCTATTTTTACATAGTTTTATTTCCATATCTTATAAACTCTATATAAGTTAACTCTTTACCATTGCATATAAGAAACACGTCATATTTTACTTTCAGAAGGTTGGTTGGTGAGAAGGACATTGATGGCAAATTCATTCTAAAGTGTCGATGAATTTAGCAATATTACGTTTTAGATACTATTTTGTTTTAACCTAATGTAATCGACAAATCTGTACATTTTAATCTCATTTTATACTATTTCTTTTAACATTTTTAACCTGTTTTTGTGATTATCTGGTGATTGTATATTTATTTTTTATTTTATTTCTACATTTATTCATATTGTAGCAGTCATGCATTTTATATTTCTACTCTGATGTTGTCTATGGCTATTAATTTGCTGAATGATATTAAATTCATCTATCTATCTATTCTAATTGCAGTTAAGATTTACATAGTTATGACGCAAAATAATTTCATCGTCCAGTATTTTTCTTAAATTAACAATAATAAAATAAATTCTTTTCTTTAATTAACTTGTAATTTCGAATTAGTCAATAAACCTATTGTTTTCGTCGAAGTCCCCAGATTTGTTCCGAGTCCAGTTGGGATTTAAAATAGGCTGAAGATATTCGCAAAAATTATTTGTGTTATCTTCAACCGGAATGCAGACGAGCATAACTACAGTTTTAAAATTTAAAACTCACAGACTGACCTTTCTTTACATATAAGTAACGACAATATTTCATCTATTTTTACATAGTTAGTTAGTTTTATTTCCATATCTTATAAACTCTATAACTCTTTACCATTGAATATAAGAACCAAGACATATTTTACTTTCAGAAGGTTTGTGAGAAGGACATTGACGGCAAATCCACTCTACAGTGTCAATGATTTTATCAATATTACGTTTTAGATACTATTTTGTTTTAATCTCATGTAATTGACAAATCTGTACATTTTAACCTGATTTTATACTATTTCTTTTAACATTTTTAACCTGTTTTTGTGATTATCTGGTGATTGTATATTTATTTTTTTATTTTATTTCTACATTTATTCATATTGTAGTAGCCATCCATTTTATATTTCTACTCTATGGCTATTAATTTGCTGAATGACATTAAATTCATCTATCTATCTATTCTAATTTCAATTAAGATTTACATAGTTAAGACGCAAAATAATTTCATCGTCCAGTATTTTTCTTAAATTAACAATAATAAAATAAATTCTTTTCTTTAATTAACTTGTAATTTCGAAATAGTCAATAAACCTATTGTTTTCATCGAAGTCCCCAGATTTGTTCCGAGTCCAGTTGGGATTTAAAATAGGCTGAAGTTATTCGCAAAAATTATTTGTGTTATCTTCAAATGGAATGCAGACGAGCATAACTACAGTTTTAAAATTTAAAACTCACAGACTGACCTTTCTTTACATTCAAGTAACGACAATATTTAATCTATTTTTACATAGTTAGTTTTATTTCCATATCTTATAAACTCTATAACTCTTTACCATTGAATATAAGAACCAAGTCATATTTTACTTTCAGAAGTTTGTGAGAAGGACATTGACGGCAAATCCACTCTACAGTGTCAATGATTTTAGCAATATTACGTTTTTAGATACTATTTGTTTTAACCTCATGTAATTGAAAATCTGTACATTTTAACCTGATTTTATACTATTTCTTTTAACATTTTTAACCTGTTTTTGTGATTATCTGGTGATTGTATGTTTATTTTTTATTTTATTTCTACATTTATTCATATTGTAGTAGCCATGCACTTTATATTTATATTCTGACGTCGTCTATGGCTATTAATTTACTGAATGACATTAAATTCATCTACCTATCTATTCTAATTCCAGTTCAGATTTACGTAGTTATGACGCAAAATAATTTCATCGTCCAGTATTTTTCTTAAATTAACAATAATAAAATAAATCCTTTTCTTTAATTAACCTGTAACTCTGTCCGTAATGTCTATAACACGAATGGTGTTTAAGAACTCGGGCGAGTGTGCCATTGCATTAAATTCACACAAAGTTTCGTATTTCTAACTAGTTCACACATTCGGATGAGACACAGAATGTGAATAAGTTGGGCATGTAAAAATCTGCCCAATCTATATATATATATATAATTTGAACTGGTAATGGAAATTACGGGAAAACGGCTGAACGGATTTTAATAAATGACCCCTCATTTTGAAGCTTAGAACTCGAAATTTTTCAGAAAAATAGTAGTTTTCAGTGAAATGTCAATTTTTCAACATAATTTTCCTATTTTCCAAAATCCATCTGTCGTCAGTTTTGAGAACTAGCTAATTGCATTTCAGAATAAAACAAAACACACATTACAGTAAACAATATTACACGAAAGCCATGATCTGCAAGAATGCTGACATATTTAGAGCTCAAATTAATTTGGTTATTAAAAACTTAACTTACTAAAAATAATTTACAGGTTCGATTCTGTGGTGTGTAATTTTCTGGGTACAGCTATGTATTGGATATTAAAAACTACAAAACTTGAGGTGGTTTGATGACATTATTACCATTAGAAATTAAATATTATTGTAGTTAATGCCATGATGTGACTATTTTTCATTAATTATAGATATTAATGCTATATTGATGATATGAAAGTGAAACGTTTTGGGGTTGTATAAGTAGATGTAGAGAATAACTTAAATTAGATTTTGATTTCTATATTTTACTGAGTGGCGACTATATAGTAGGCCTATATATAGTATATGTTACTGAAAGCTATAAAACTTACGTAAGATAATATTATTAAAAATCAAATATTTTTATAGCTATTAATCAAATGGAGTTTGATCTTTTTCATATATTTAATGGCGGTGTGGTGTAGATATTTATATGCGTGGTTCTCTTCAGTATTGGCTCGAGAGAGAGTATCTTTCATTATTATGGAAGCAAATAACTTTCAGAATGTCTGGTATTCTTCATTGAAAATAAATCTGAAAAATGTTTATTTGAACGCCTAATGAACTTAGTTTGTAGCATTTGCTGCACAAGCCACTAGTATAAATATAAACGCGTGGTTTAAAAAATTTATAATGTTAAAATATATTTTTGGAACTGTCACCGCCATTTAAAGACAGGTTACTGTTCATATAATATACCAAAAACATTTAGTTTTCCATTTGTAATTGGTAACTTTTCAAGTGAGCCTACAATTAGCAATTAGTTTGTTGTCTTCTATGTGACAATGTTATCTGTTGTACACACTTCTCTACATTTAGAAAATAAAATATACCGATTAAGTATAAACATTGGTTTAGTAACAGAATATAATTCTGTACTTCCAGTTAGCCTTTGTGTTAATATGAGTCATTTAAATGATAGAACAACTCAGTTGTTGGCAGTGTTATTTACGTCAATGTAGCAATAACAATGTTGTCTGCAAACTTCGTTTATCTCTACGTAGAAGTGTGATTTTGAAAATTAGAATACTTTAGTCGTTGGGTCTATTGTTTACAGCTGTAAAGAACGATATGCTCTACTTTAACCTACACGTCTTTCATCGAAAATTAAATATTTCAACCGCTTCGATTAACAACAACAATAGGACTGTATTTCATATTTAGTTAAACGTAGCTTATTGAAATAGATTTTTATTCATACATTTCATACATTGGAAATGTTGTTTACATGTATTTTACATTGTTAATTAGTTTACATGTCAGGATCTCATAAAAAATAGGAATTATATCAGCCGTCAGATCGGTTGTTTACATTAGAGTAGCAATAACGAAGCATTTCAAATGGGTACAGCTAGCCTGCATGTTGGAGTCTAATCGAAAACAAGAATTATTTTAGTGGTTTATCTGTTGTTTACATTAGGAGTAGCAACACCAAAGTATTTTACACTTCCAGAGACTTGTAGGCTATAGGCCTAACCTACGAGACACGATTTAAATAGACTTTTATATTGTCAGTTGGCATATAGGCCTACGTGATACTACGGCTTAATTTGAACATATCATTTGTTGGACCAGTTGTTTCAAATAGAGTAGAATGTTACACTTTCAGTTAGCTTAACTTATATAATGTTGGGCCTGTTTCTTTATATAGTAGAGTAGAATTTTACATTTTCAGTTAGTTTACATGTCGGACCAGTTAATGTTTATAATAGAATACAATTTGAACATATCAGACTTTGGACCTGTTGTTTACAGCAGAGTAGTAGTTAGCCTATAGGCTATTTGAGACTACGATTTGAAAAATTGCAACTATCAGACGTTTAAAATATTATCTGTAGTAGAGTAGTTAACCAATATAATACTATTTGAAAAATTGGAAATACCAGACGTTGGACCTGTTGTTTACACTAAAATAGACGATAGTAGTTCGACTATTTTTGAGACCACAATTTGAAAAATGTTAACTAACAAACGTTTAAACTATTCTTTATAGTAGAGTAGTTAACCAATATTAATTGAGATTACTATTTCAAAAACTGGAAATAGCGACGTTGGACTTGTTTACACTAAAATAGACAATAGTAGTTTGGCTATTATTGAGACCACAATTTGAAAAATTGTAACTATCAAACTTTTAAACTATTCTTTGTAGTAGAGTAGTTAACCAATATTAACTGAGATTACTATTTGAAAAACTGGAAATACCAGACTTGGACCTGTTGTTTACACTAAAATAGACGATAGTAGTTCGACTATTTTTGAGACTGCGATTTGAAAAATTGTAACTATCAAACGTTTAAACTATTCTTTGTAGTAGAGTAGTTAACCAATATTAATTGAGATTACTATTTCAAAAATTGGAAATACCAGACGTTCGACCTGTTGTTTACACTAAAATAGACAATAGTAGTTCGGCTATATTTGAGACCACAATTTGAAAAATTGGCAATACCAAACGGTGAACCTGTAGTTTACACTAAAATAGACAATAGTAGTTACGCTATATTTGAGATTACAATTTGAAAAATTGAAAATACTAGACGTTGGACCTGTTGTTTACAATAAAGTAGACAGTAGTAGTTAGTCTATTTTGGAGACTATTTGAAAAATTTGAAATATCATACGTTGAACTTATTTACAGTAGAATGGCTCAAACAACCCTGTGTATGAGACAACAACCTGAACAATTGGAACATAGGCTTTGGATCTGTTGTTTATGGTAAACAATGAAGTTTAGTCTGTAGGCCTATCTTTTATCATATACGCGACAATACGATTTCAGAAATTAGTAGGCCTATATTTCTTCAGCCGTTGGACCTGTTGTTTACATTGGAGTAGCCGTAATAATTTACTTTACATCATGTTAGGTCTAATGTCTGAGTCGTTTACGGTACTTCAGTGGCTGATTTGTTGTTTACATTAGAGTAGCACCAGAAATGCAATTAGCCTACAGATAAGAGTCGTGTATTTGTAAGTACAATTACGCCAATCATTAGATTTGTTGTTTGCATTATGAACGCGGAATTGGGTACTAAGTTCTTCCATTACAAATAAGTTTGAACGATCTTCCATACTACCCCTATTTCACTTACGCTTTGGTCTAAGAGGATAAACTCCAGAACATGGATTGCACCCTTTCCCTCTTACTTCAAAATGCCAACCTTGTGCACACAAAATAAATTATTGGCACTGAAAAGTGCCTTTTGGTAAATATAATGATGCGCATTCGACAAACGCAGACAAATCTGCTCTTTTTAGTATTTTAAGACATAATTTGGTAGGTGCAAAATTCCAACCTTGTGCACACATAATAAATTATTGGCACTGAAAAATGCCTTTTCGTAAATATAATGATGCGCATTCGACAAACTCAGACATATCTGCTCTTTTTAGTATTTTAAGACATAATTTGGTAGGTGCAATCCGTGTTCTAAAATTTTCCCTAAGACTCTGAAGATTGGAAGGGATGATTATTGGTATACACTGCACATTGGTCCCGGATTTGTTGTTTGCATTATGAACGCGGAATTGGGTACTAAGTTCTTCTATTAGCCTACACATAAATAAGTTTCAACGATCTTCCATACTGCCTCTATTTGACTTACTCTAAGATTCTGAAGATTTCAAGGGATGATAATTGGTCTACACTGTACATCGGTCCCGGGTTTGTTGTTTGCATTATGAACGCGGAATTGGGTACTAAGTTCTTCTATTACACATAAATAAGTTTCAACGATCTTCCATACTGCCTCTATTTGACTTACTCTAAGATTCTGAAGATTTCAAGGGATGATAATTGGTCTACACTGTACATCGGTCCCGGGTTTGTTGTTTGCATTATGAACGCGGAATTGGGTACTAAGTTCTTCTATTACACATAAATAAGTTTCAACGATCTTCCATACTGACTCTATTTGACTTACGCTAAGATTCTGAAGATTTCAAGGGATGATAATTGGTCTACACTGTACATCGGTCCCGGATTTGTTGTTTGCATTATGAACGCGGAATTGGGTACTAAGTTCGTCTATTACAAATAAGTTTCAACGATCTTCCATACCACCCCTATTTGACTTACGCTTTGGGCTAATATTCTGAAGATCTGAAGGGATGATTATTGGTCTACACTGTACATCGGTCCCGGGTTTGTTGTTTACTCACCGGTATGCGTCCGCTTGTGGATCTTGAGGTTCTCGGAGCGGGCGAACACTTTGCCGCAGCCGGGGAACGGACACGGGAAAGGCTTCTCGCCCGTATGAACACGAATGTGATTCACGAGTTTGTACTTGGCCTTGAACGGGCGGCCGTTGCGGGGGCAGCTCTGCCAGAAGCAGGCGTGCGTCGTGCACTCGGGTCCGCCGACGTGCTCCACCGTCAGATGCGTCACGATCTCGTGCATCGTGGTGAACGTCTTCCCGCACGTCTTCCTCGGCACCGGCTGCTCGGGTTCGATCCACATGCAGGACATCTCCTGCTTGACGGGTTGCCGCATGTACCTGAAGAAGGCGCCGTGGTGCGGCGCGTGGTGAGGAGCCATGCCCGTGATGGCGTGGTGGTGCGCGTTCATCGCCGCGAACTGGTGGTGCGTCGGGGCCTGGTGGTGGTACGGGTGGTGCTCCCTCGCGTACACGTCCATGCCCAGCCTCATGTGGTGGTTCAGGTGGTGGTTCGCGAGGGGCTGGTGGTGGTGGTGGTGGTGGTTCAGCTGCGGCGCCGCGTCGTGGTGCGGGAACAGCACCTCCGATGCGCCCCCCGTCGCCGGGGGCACGGGCGCCGCCGCGAACTCGTGGTGGTGCTCCCGCCGCAGGAGGAAGTCCCTGGCGGCGTAGCCGGCGTGAGGGTTCAGGTGGTGGCCCATCGCCGCTGCGTGGTGGTGGTGGTAGCCGTTGGCTGCCTGCGGCGAGAAGTGGTTGTGGTGGTTGGCGTTGGAGCCGATGTCGGCCGTCGCCGCGCCCCCCGCGCCCGGCATGGCGCCCCCGGGGGCGATCTGGTTCTGCGGGGCGCCGGGCGGCGGACTCATCTTGAGCCCCATGGTGGCCAGGTGGTGGTGCGTAGTGTCCATGAACGGGTTCAGCATCTTGCCTGTCTCCTCACACGCACAGTTTTACTACGCACTCGCAGTCTATCTCGGGCAGCCGGGCGTCGATGCCCGACGGTGGACGACCCCCCCGGCGAATATCATCTCTGACACGAACACATCACGATCACACGCGTACACTTCGCCCCCCGGTGTAGCCGGTGCTGCAGAAGTCCAGGAACACGACGAGGTGGGCAACTGTTAGACTCCGACTTCTCAGCGGGACTGAGCGCACCACGCAGATCGCTACAACGACGCGGCGGGCTCCGGGGGCGGGGACGGGCGAGCCTCCCATTCGCGGGCCCCCCGCCGGCCCGACAAGGACCCCCGCGTATTGGCGGGGCCGCGGCCAGGCCGTCATTGGTCGCACCGCGCTCGCTCGGCCAATGGGCCGCCGCAGGATGGGCGGGGCTTGCGCCCCACTGAGGCGCAGGAGTGCGGCCCACGGGGCCCGAGCCGTTGGGCGCGCGCCCCCCCGGTCAGTCGAACGAGGGACTCGCTGCGCGCCGGAGTGCTTCACGCTGGGCCCAACAACCCCACGCGGCTCTACAGCGCAATCTTGACCGTGCAGCACCACCATTACTGTTGTACTTCCTCCTGCTACCGCGGTAATTGTGCAATGTTGGTCACTTGGCTGTGGTAAAGCTAATATTGACGTTTGGAAACCCTCAAACAAAATGTTAGCCCTCACACCGCCATTGAAATAAAGTAGGCAACTTTGTTTTTACAAAGAAAAGAAGTTATTTCCTAAGATATAGCAATTAAAAATTCATATCCTTCTCTTATAATGCCATTTAGAAATTGCACACAACGTAAACTTATCTCTCAATGAAAAGGTAAATCCTTACGTTTATGACACTGTTACGACAATCGAAGGAAAACGTTTTTACTGACATATTGATGAATTACTTATCCTCATTTTGCTAAGATATAGCAAATAAAAATTCATATCCTCTTATAAATCCATTTAGAAATTACAGACAATATAAACTCATCTCTCAATGAAAAGGTAGATCCTTACGGTTACGACAATAGAAGGAAAACGTTTTTACTGAAATATTGATGAATTACTTACCCTCATTTTGCTAAGATATACTTACTTACTTACAAATGGCTTTTAAGAAACCCGAAGGTTCATTGCCGCCCTCACATAAGCCCGCCAGCGGTCCCTATCCTGTGCAAGATTAATCCAGTCTCTATCATCATACCCCACCTCCCTCAAATCCATTTTAATATTATCCTCCCATCTACGTCTCGGCCTCCCTAAAGGTCTTTTTCCCTCCGGTCTCCCAACTAACACTCTATATGCATTTCTGGATTCGCCCATACGTGCTACATGCCCTGCCCATCTCAAACGTCTGGATTTAATGTTCCTAATTATTTCAGGTGAAGAATACAATGCGTGCAGTTCTGTGTTGTGTAACTTTCTCCATTCTCCTGTAACTTCATCCCGCTTAGCCCCAAATATTTTCCTTAGCACCTTATTCTCAAACACCCTGAACCTATGTTCCTCTCTCAGAGTGAGAGTCCAAGTTTCACAACCATATAGAAGAACCGGTAATATAACTGTTTTATAAATTCTAACTTTCAGATTTTTGGACAGCAGACTGGATGATAAGAGCTTCTCAACCGAATAATAACACGCATTTCCCATATTTATTCTGCGTTTAATTTCCTCCCGAGTGTCATTTATATTTGTTACTGTTGCACCAAGATATTTGAATTTTTCCACCTCTTCGAAGGATAAATCTCCAATTTTTATATTTCCATTTCGTACAATATTCTGGTCACGAGACATAATCATATACTTTGTCTTTTCGGGATTTACTTCCAAACCGATCGCTCTACTTGCTTCAAGTAAAATTTCCGTGTTTTCCCTAATCGTTTGTATTTTGCTAAGATATAGCAATTAAAAATTCATATCCTCTTATAATTCCATTTAGAAATTACAGACAATATAAACTTATCTCTCAATGAAAAGGTAGATCCTTACGTTACGACAATCGAAGGAAAACGTTTTTACTGAAATATTGATTAATTACTTACCCTCATCTTGCTAAGATATAGCAATTAAAAATTCATATTCTTCTCTTATAATTCCATTTAGAAATTGCAGACAACGTAAACTTATCTCTCAATGAAAAGGTAGATCCTTACGTTTACGACAATCGAAGGAAAACGTTTTTACTGAAATATTGATGAATTACTTACCCTCATTTTGCTAAGATATAGCAATTAAAAATTCATATCCTCTTATAATTCCATTTAGAAATTACAGACAATATAAACTTATCTCTCAATGAAAAGGTAGATCCTAACGGTTACGACAATAGAAGGAAAACGTTTTTACTGAAATATTGATGACTTATCCTCATTTTGCTAAGATATAGGAATTAAAAATTCATATCCTCTTATAATTCCATTTAGAAATTACAGACAATATAAACTTGTCTTTCAATGAAAAGGTAGACCCCTACGTTTATGAAATTGTTACGACAATCGAAGGAAAACGTTTTTACTGAAATATTGATCAATTATTTACCCTCATTTTCCTAAGATATAACAAATAAAAATTCATATCCTTCTCTTATAATTCCATTTACAAATTGCAGACAATATAAACTAATCTCTCAATGAAAAGATAGATCCTTACGTTTATGAAATTGTTACGTCAATCGAATGAAAACGTTTTTACTGAAATATTGATGAATTATTTACCCTCATTTTGCTAAGATATAGCAATTAAAAATTCATATCCTCCTATAATTCCATTAAGAAATTACAGACAATATAAATTTGTCTTTCAATGAAAAGGTAGATCCCTTACTTATTCACTTACTTACTGGATTTTAAGCAACCCGGAGGTTCATTGCCGCCCTCACATAAGCCCGCCATTGGTCCCTATTCTGAACAAGATTAATCCTGTCTCTACCATCAAATCCCATCTCCCTCAAATCCATTTTAATATTATCTTCCCATCTACGTCTCGGCCTCCCTAAAGGTCTTTTTCCCTCCGGCTTCCCAACTAACACTCTATATGCATTTCTGGATTCGCCCATACGTGCTTCATGCCCTGCCCATCTCAAACGTATGGATTTAATGTTCCTAGTTATGTCAGTGAAGAATACAATGCGTGCAGTTCTGTGTTGTGTAACTTTCTCCACTCTCCTGTAACTTCATCCCTCTTAGCCCCAAATATTTTCCTAAGCACCTTATTCTCAAACAGACTTAATCTCTGTTCCTTTCTCAAAGTGAGAGTCCATGTTTCACAACCATAAAGAATAACCGGTAATATAACTGTTTTATAAATTCTAACTTTCAGATTTTTCGACAGCAGACTGGATGATAAAAGTTTCTGAACCGAATAATAACAGGCATTTCCCATATTTATTCTGTGTTTAATTTCCTCCCGAGTATCATTTATATTTGTTACTGTTGTTCCCAGATATTTGAACTTCTCCACCACTTCAAAAGATAAATTTCCAATTTTTATTTTTCCACTTGGTACAATAAGGTAGACCCCTACGTTTATAAAATTGTTGCGATAATCAAAGGAAAACGGTTTTACTGAAATATTGATGAATTACTTACCCTCATTTTGCTAAGATAGGCCTATAGCAATTAAAAATTCATATCCTTCTCTTACACTATAATCAATTCATTTAGAAATTGCAGGCAACATAAACTTGTAGCCTATTTCAATGAAAATATAGATCCCCTACGTTTACAAAACTGTTAGACAATCAAAGCATCACGTTTTCACTGAAATAGTGATACAATACTTATTCTCACTGCAGCCGCTAGCAAAATAAATTAATTTCTACGGAAGGGTTTCAAGTTATGAACTTAAAAAATACGTTCCTTTCACGTTTATTCTTCTTAGCTAACTGAATTCTTATTTTATGAACGAGTACAAAACTAAGTAATATTAAATAATTCTTAATAAATAACCTCTTCAAAAATGTTTCACTTAAAAACATGCGACATTTTCAGGAAGGAAATAAGAAATTGTTTCATTTACAAACATAGGTAGGGCTATAGGTATAGCCTAAGCGTAGTTCTTGCCTATAGAAAGAGAGAACGAGAGAGAGAAAATGAATTAGAGGAAAAAACAAGAAAAACAAATAGCCTATCAAAATGAAAAGAAAATGAAGAACGAGGAGATACTAAAGAAAGAATCAGCGAAAACAGATTGAAAAGAGAAAATAAATCAGAAAGAAAAATGGAAGAGCGAAATTAGAAAGAAAAAAAAAAGAAGTAACTTCGGCCTAATTATTTAATACAGTTCAGTTTGTAAGTAGGCCTACTTTTTCAATCTACGCATGTTTGTAGGCCTATGTAACATGTATTTTACTGTATCTCCACTGGTAGGCTTACTTACTTACTTACTGGCTTTTAAGGAACCCGGAAGTTCATTGCCGCCCTCACATAAGCCCGCCATTGGTCCCTATCCTGTGCAAGATTAATCCAGTCTCTACCATCATATCCCATCTCCCTCAAATCCATTTTAATATTATCCTCCCATCTACGTCTCGGCCTCCCCAAAGGTATTTTTCCCTCCGGCCTCCCAACTAACACACTATATGCATTTCTGGATTCGCCCATACGTGCTACATGCCCTGCCCATCTCAAACGTCTGGATTTTATGTTCCTAATTATGTCAGGTGAAGAATACAATGCGTGCAGCTCTGCGTTGTGTAACTTTCTCCATTCTCCTGTAACTTCATCCCTCTTAGCCCCAAATATTTTCCTAAGAACCTTATTCTCAAACACCCTTAATCTATGTTCCTCTCTCAAAGTGAGAGTCCAAGTTTCACAACCATACAGAACAACCGGTAATATAACTGTTTTATAAATTCTAACTTTCAGATTTTTTGACAGCAGACTAGATGACAAAAGCTTCTCAACCGAATAATAACAGGCATTTCCCATATTTATTCTGTGTTTAATTCCCTCCCGAGTGTCATTTATATTTGTTACTGTTGCTCCAAGATATTTGAATTTTTCCACCTCTTCGAAGGATAAATCTCCAAATTTTTATATTTCCATTTCGTACAATATTCTGGTCACGAGACATAATCATATACTTTGTCTTTTCGGGATTTAGGTACTTCCAACCCTATCGCTTTACTTGCTTCAACTAGAATTTCCGCGTTTTCCCTAATCGTTTGTGGATTTTCTCCTAACATATTCACGTCATCCGCATAGACAAGAAGCTGATGTAACCCATTCAACTCGAAACCCTGTCTATTATCCTGAACTTTCCTAATGGCATATTCTAGAGCGAAGTTAAAAAGTAAAGGTGATAGTGCATCTCCCTGCTTTAGCCCGCAGTGAATTGGAAAAGCATCAGATAGAAACTGGCCTATACGGACTCTGCTGTAAATTTCACTAAGACACATTTTAATTAATCGAACTAGTTTCTTGGGAATACCAAATTCAATAAGAATATTATATCAAACTTCTCTCTTAACCACTGGTAGGCTGTATTCATAAATGAAGAAGCATAATTAAAACAATCTTGAAGAAGAAATAAAGTACAGATCGAAAGAAAAAATTGAAAGTTGAATCTTGGTTCCGAAGAATTTGACGTAAATAATTAGTTTTCTATTAGCCTAAGATTACATTTTAGTTAACAAAATATAGCCTATACATATATATATACTTAGGCTACTTACAAATGGTTTTTAGAAAACTCGGAGGTTCATTGCCGCCCTCACACAAGCCCGCCATCGATCCCTATCCTGAGCAAGATTAATCCAGTCCCTACCATCATATTCTACTTCCCTCAAATCCAATTGTATTATCCTCCCATCTAGGCCTACGTCTCGGCCTCCCCAAAGGTATTTTCTCCCTCAGGTCTACGCACTAACACTCTATAGGTATGCATTTCTGGATTCACCCATGTGCTACATGCCCTGCCTATCTCAAACATCTGAATTTAATATTCCTAATTATGTTAAGTGAAGAATACAATGCGTGCAGTTCTGCGTTGTGTAACTTTCTCCATTCTCCTATTATAGTCGGACCATCGGATCTGTGCCCCCGTAAGATATGCGAACTAAACTCTAATTCCTTCTCAGCCTCGGTAATTCCTTTCTCTCCCTGTATTCCTCTCTCTCTCTTTTATATCTCTCTCCCTTTCTCTCCCCCACTACTCACAATTTTGGCCCTCTTGCGGGACAGTTTACAATATTTGCACTTGCGGTCCAGTGTTGTCAACTCAACATGAATACTATAGCACGGAGTGGAGAAAGAAATATTATTAAGCAAGTACGTAATAGCATTTTGCGATGAAGAGAAACAAACAGGTCAATATCTGTTTCCTATAAATCTGGAACGAAAAGAGCAACTGATATCACAGGTGAGGCTTATTTTATTTCAATTGATTACATACTAAAATTATTTACTTAACTAATACTAATAATACAACATTTTATGTAATGTATATAGACAGGTCAGAACTCTAATAAAGAAAATCAGGAGAGAGGGAGTCTGTGCAGGAGATGAAAAGCTAGAATCACCAGAGAAGAACAGACCAAGGGAACTTTTAATAATTGTAGATGATATGAACCGATGTATTTTAAGAAGAAAGATACAAGAATTTTATACCGTTCAGAAAGAAGTTTCAACATTGAAGAAATTACTGAAGCTTGCGAGAGAAGCAATGATTTCCAAGGTTGGAGAGAAAAACTACTGAAAGTGATTCGAGAGATGGGATTTAGGTTTAAAAAATGTAGAAATACAAGATGTATTTTGATTGAAAGAAATAATATTGTAGCATGGAGGACCAGTTATTTATGACACCGTTTGACGGAAGTTTGGCAACATCCCTATTCGGCAAGGTTCGTGGCCTGCTGTTTGACGTGGTGGGAGAAAAGCGGGTGGAATGGAGTGAGTACAGGCGTTAACTTTTCCAAGAACGACAACAGCGCTGAAGGAGCACAGATCCCATGGTTAAACATCCCTTCTTGCCCCAAATATTTTCCTAAGCACCTTACTATCGAACATCCTTAACTTCTGTTCCTCTCTTAAAGTGAGAGTCCAAGTTTCACAACCATACTGTTTTATAAATTCTAACTTTCAATATTTTTGAGAGCAGACTGGACGGCAGAATCTTCTCAACCGAATAATAGCAGGCATATCCTACATTTATTTTGCGTTTAACTGCCTCTCGAGTGTACGGTATTATGAATGTCCAGAACAATACAATCCAAACATAATAGACAACATCATAAGAAAGACAAAACAAAAACTTAACAAACACAAAAACACGCAAAACACAACACAAACACAAGAACACAAGAAATACATCACACTAACATATGAAAACAAAAGTACATATAAGATCGCATCTTCATTCAGAAAGCAGAAATACAACATAGCATACAGAACAGAAAACACACTACAAAGACACCTCAACACACAAAAAACACAAACAAATAAATACGACCACACAGGTGTATACAAACTCACATGTAATAGTTGCGATAAGTTCTACATAGGACAGACAGGCAGATCATTCCAAATACGCTACAAAGAACACATTAAAGCAATAACCAGAGGACACAATATATCTACATACGCCGATCACATAACCAATGCTAACCACACATACAATAACATAAATGCGGACATGGAAATCCTACACATACAACCCAAGAACAAAAACTCAACACACTAGAACAACACGAAATATACAAACACACTGAAACACACCCTGATCAAATTCTCAACACACAGATCAATTTCAGTACACACACACTATTTGACTCCAATTTTCAACAATCAAACGCACCCACACAACAGGCAGAGAAGTTCGAGATGACGCCGAGATCTAGTAGACTCTGAGGATGGTGTGATGAAGCACCGAAATAGCTGTAAGCTGCACAGTCTTACATAATTAACACGAGTAAATCCGCTAGTTAATCAATTATTACTTATATTCAAGTGTTAAAAGTAGTGTACGCAAGATTCAAAATGGAGAACAATATTTATTAAAATGTAAATTAATAATTTAAAAATGAAATGTAAGCTAATTTACAATATTCTGTTATGTAGGCCTATTTTATTTTCTAATTTCCTTCCTCACTGGAGTCAGCATTCAGCTGCATATGATATGAAAATGCCTTCAGGTATTGTTTCACGTTATTGTTGTCCTTATATATTTTATTGTATTGATGTACAATCACTTCATTTCGCCGTTGCGTAGTAATATACTGTACTTCTTTCTTATGGGGTGTTTTACGTGGAGTAACGGTCAGCGCTCCTGGCTGCGAAACCAGGTGGCCCGGGTTCGATTCCCGGTCGGGGCAAGTTACCTGGTTGATGTTTTTTCAGGGGTTTTCCCTCAACCCAATATGAGCAAACACTGGGTAACTTTCGGTGCTGGACCCCGGACTCATTTCACCGGCATTATCACCTCCATTTCATTCAGACGCTAAATTATTATTATTATTATTATTATTATTATTATTATTATTATTTATTTATAAAGAAATAATTAATTACAAAAGAAAACAAAGAGAAATACAACTAAGATAATACAAGCAATATAAAAAGAAGATACAGTAGTATTAACAAAATTTGAGACGGAATGAGCAGCGCTCGTGCTCGGTCGCAGTTCAGATATAATATTAAAATAAAAAATAATAATAATATAAATAAATAAGTAAAATCAAATAGGAACTAAAATATAATTACAGCGGCAATGGAATTATATAATATAATATTAACACTAGAGAAGAATAATATCGCACGTGAAAAGTAGGACTAATATATATTTCAAAATTATAGAATACAAATATAATATAGGTTGATTAATTCATACACATAGGCTATAAATTTATGTAATCAAATTGAAGATATTAACACGTTTCTAATTTTCTTGTTATATGTTAGTGGGTTACATGTTAGAAGTTCTGGGTGTAATTTAGTTAAAGCATTGTACAACCGAGGGCCAAAATTTATGCTATGCTTTAGACCAGCAGATGTGAGACATTTAGGTTCTACTAATGTTGAATTAATATTTCGTCTTGTGTCATAATTGTGTGTCTGTAATACAAACTTATTACGATTTTTATGATAAAATTTTAACAGCGTATACTTATAAATTTGTTCAATATTAAATTCATTAAATTCAGAATAAATTAATTTAGTTGGATAATCGAAGCGTTTCTTCAAACAAATTTTAATTATTCGTTTTTGTAGTAAATTTAACGGACTAAGATTAATTTTTGTACTTCCACCCCAAACAATTATACCATATTGAATGATAGACTGAATAATGGCCAAATAAACATTTCGTAGAACTCTAACAGGTAAGTAGCATCGAAGATTAACGAATTTATAGATTCTTTTACGAAGCCTCTTACAAAGATAAGTAATGTGATGAGGCCATTTTAAGTTCTGATCAATAATGATACCCAGATATTTGACATACGTGGCTTCTTTCAAAGGTGGACATTTACAACTTTTGGGATCTAAACAATTTTCACTGTGTATTGTTGATACAGCGTCGATTAAATGGCATTCTCTCTCTCATTCTGTTCTTGTTTTATGTTTTCTATAAATCTCCAAACACTGACATAATGTCCAGAAACTATTTCTTTTAATTTACATTAGAAACCTTCCACTACATTATTGGTACTATAACAGCCTTGCAATGCCATTTCATAGGAATTTCACATAGGATGTGATTCTTGGCGGTGTAGCTCTCCGAAAAGAATGTTGAATAATCGTCTCTGTACATATTCATAAATTATTGCACATTTTGATTTGTGGACATTTCTATATATTGAACATTTTGACTTATGGACATTTCTATAGTCTATATTGAACATTTTGACTTTGGGCATTTCTATATATTGAACATTTTGACTTATAGACATTTCTATATATTGAACATTTTGACTTATGGACATTTATATATATTGAACATATTGATTTATGGACATTTCTATATAATTATTGAATATTTTGATTTTTGGACATTTCTATATATTGAACAATTCGACTTCTGGGCATTTCTATATACTGAACATTTTAACTTATGGACATTTCTATATAATTATTGAATATTTTGATTTTTGGACATTTCTATATATTGAACATTTCGACTTATGGACATTTCTATATATTGAACATATTGATTTATGGACATTTCTATATAATTATTGAATATTTTGATTTTTGGACATTTCTATATATTGAACATTTCGACTTCTGAGCATTTCTATATATTGAACATTTTGACTTATGGACATTTCTATATAATTATTGAATATTTTGATTTTTGGACATTTCTATATATTGAACATTTCGACTTCTGACCATTTCTATATATTCAACATTTTGACTTATGGACATTTCTATATAATTATTGGATATTTTGATTTTTGGACATTTCTATATATTGAACATTTCGACTTCCGGGCATTTCTATATATTGAACATTTTGACTTATGGACATTTCTATATAATTATTGAATATTTTGATTTTTGGACATTTCTATATATTGAACATTTCGACTTCTGGGCATTTCTATATATTGAACATTTTGACTTATGGACATTTCTATATAATTATTGAATATTTTTATTTTTGGACATTTCTATATATTGAACATTTCGACTTCTGGGCATTTCTATATATTGAACATTTTGACTTATGGACATTTCTATATAATTATTGAATATTTTGATTTTTGGACATTTCTATATATTCTAAACATTTCGACTTCTGGGCATTTCTATATATTGAACATTTTGACTTAAATGGACATTTCTATACTTACTTACTGGCGTTTAAGGAACCCGGAGGTTCATTGCCGCCCTCACATAAGCCCGCCATCGGTCCCTATGCTGAGCAAGATTAATCCATTCTCTATCATCATATCCCACCTCCCTCAAATCCATTTTAATATTATCTTCCCATCTACGTCTCGGCCTCCCCAAAGGTCTTTTTCCCTCCGGCCTCCCAAATAACACTCTATATGCATTTCTGAATTCGCCCATACGTGCTACATGCCCTGCCCATCTCAAATGTCTGGATTTAATGTTCCTAATTATGTCAGGTGAAGAATACAATGCGTGCAGTTCTGTGTTGTGTAACTTTCTCCATTCTCCTGTAACTTCATCCCTCTTAGCCCTAAATATTTTCCTGAGAACCTTATTCTTAAACACCCTTAACCTATGTTCCTCTCTCAAAGTGAGAGTCAAAGTTTCACAACCATAAAGAACAACCGGTAATATAACTGTTTTATAAATTCTAACTTTCAGATTTTTTGACAGCGGACTGGATGATAAAAGCTTCTCAACGGAATAATAACACGCATTTGTATATATTGAACATTTTGATTATGGTCATTTCTATATATTGAACATTTTTAACTTATGGATATTTCTATATATTGAATATTTTGACTTATGGACATTTCTATATATTGAACATTTTGACTTATGGACATTTCTATATATTGAACATATTGAGTTATGGACATTTCTATATAATTATTGAATATTTTGATTTGTGGACATTTCTATATACAGTATTAAACTTTTGACTTCTGGGCATTTCTTTATACTGAACATTGTGGCTTATGGACGCTTCTATATATTGAATATTTTGACTTTTTTTTCTTTATTGTGCTAAAACAGCATGTACCATTGCATACAAGATTTGCAATACTACATGCTATGTGTATGTTACATATTTTACAGTTCATAGTTGATATTCATATAGCAGTACACTATTGCATTGTACAGAGTCGGTTAAAATAGATATTACAATCCAAAATTTAAAATAAATAAAAATTATCTACTCTACACAATAGATGATCAACTAGCCAATTATAAAACTTATGCTTAAGTGCATTCTACATATATTACAAATCCACAATTTAATTAATACATTACAAATACACATTACAAATCCACAATTTTATATATATATATATATAAATTATCTATGTACTATATACAATCAATCCGCTCGCCAGTTACAAAGCTTATGCCTAAATACATTATAAGAAAATTTTGTACGAATGTTGCAATATTACATGCTATGTTTATATTATCAATTGAATTTGATATAGGCCTATGTAGAATAGTTCACAGTTCATAGTTATTTAGCAATACACTATTGCAATAGATAGAGTCAAATTAAATTATACCTTACAAATCCAAAATTCAAAATATGCATTACAAATTTACAATTTAAATCATGGACATTTCTATAGGCTATATTGAACATTTTGACTTCTGGGCATTTCTGATATTGGACATTTTGACTTCTGGGCATTTCTGATATTGGACATTTTGACTTCTGGACATTTCTGATATTGGACATTTTGACTTCTGGGCATTTCTGATATTGGACATTTTGACTTCTGGGCATTTCTGATATTGGACATTTTGACTTCTGGACATTTCTGATATTGGACATTTTGACTTCTGGGCATTTCTGATATTGGACATTTTGACTTCTGGGCATTTCTGATATTGGACATTTTGACTTCTGGGCATTTCTGATATTGGACATTTTGACTTCTGGGCATTTCTGATATTGGACATTTTGACTTCTGGGCATTTCTGATATTGAACATTTTGACTTCTGGGCATTTCTGATATTGGACATTTTGACTTCTGGGCATTTCTGATATTGGACATTTTGACTTCTGGGCATTTCTGATATTGGATATTTTGACTTCTGGGCACTTCTGATATTGGACATTTTGACTTCTGGGCATTTCTGATATTGGACATTTTGACTTCTGGGCATTTCTGATATTGGACATTTTGACTTCTGGGCATTTCTGATATTGGACATTTTGACTTCTGGGCATTTCTGATATTGGACATTTTGACTTCTGGGCACTTCTGATATTGGACATTTTGACTTGTGGCCTTATTTGATTGGACGTTTTAGTTGTGGACATTTTTGTAGTGGACTTCCTGTATATTGAACATTGTGCTGTAGACGAATTGACCTGGAATGGCACAACTTAGATACGTGTAGAGCCTATTCGTTTTAGTAACTACATTAAGCAGAATTAATTGTGTTTTCGTGAGTTGTCACATGGATGGCTCGCTTGAATGATTTATTAAGTTGTAAGCAGGTGCTCCTCGTTACCAGCACTATTACCTAACAGCCAAGAATTTGACGTAGCAGACTTCCAACTTGTCCGTCCTTGAGACTAAGCTGTTATCGAAATACACGGAATATTACAGCTGTGGAAATGTGACCCAAATGCACATATAGCTACTGTATGTGCAGATAGCTCTTATCTTTTAACATTGTGCTTATGGACTATCTCCGACGTGTGAAGTTTCGTTCCCAGAAACAATTATTCACTGGAGTTGCCTGAATAGACGGATAAGGCTGTCACTACGGATGGAACACTAGCCTGATTACCGCCCTTGTGAGGTTAGAATTAATTAATTATTAAATTTCTACGTAACTTTAAGCCAGAGATAAGAGACAATTACGAAAGGAATTTCTAGCAAGGATAGAACATTTATTGTGAACCCGTACTTTCCAAGCTCATGCATACAAACTGGTTTAAATCTCCCACACAAACGAAACTTTTTTTCAGATGCTATAGGCCTAGCTTACAATAAAAACTTTTTTCTGTTCCTACCTTTCTTTTTGGTTCGGGGACTATTATTATTATTATTATTATTTTATATTATTAAATATTTTAACTGTTGTAGCCTTTATTCTAGACGTCAAAATCTTGATTATCAATTTTTTTGCAAAGTGATCAAGAGTTATATTGATTGTGCGTCTATCATAAACAATATCAGCCTTCGTATTCCTACAAAAGGTTTAAGATTAAAAAAAAAAAAAAAAATTATAAAAGAAATTCAAAATCACTTTCTCCAGTCTGTAGATGCATAAAATATGCCAATTTGCATGGGCACAATTTAGATCCTTGTAAGATATAGTTTCGTTTTGATTAGGGTCATTCCATGTCAAAGGACCGTGAATGCAAAAAAAATTAAAATATTTCAAAGCAATTGTAATATTCATATTTCTAGAGTAGATGAACCTTTATACCAGATAAACAGTTAATTTCATGAAAATATTAAATTATTTAATGTCTATGCATATTTGACTTTAGTATTAATAGTACTGCTGACAAAAGGAGAAATTGCACCTTATATGTTTCCTGCTGAGATTTGTTGTTGCGTGAGAAACTTGCTGTGTAGATGTTCCACAATCTACTGTGAAATTTTGAAGCAAATCAGATGAGTTTTTCAAGTACATGGGACTAAATCAAAATATTAAGATCATACGTCACACCCGCAACACAAAACATGATTTTATTTATGCCCATAAGAAAGTAATTAACAACTTTTACGGTAGCATGACTATTTTGCACTCAAAATTGCGTTGCGTGTGTGACATTAGCCTCATATTATCAAATGTCACATCCACAACACAAAACATGAAAAAACAGGGAAAGACAAAAATAAGCTCTTCAAACTGATAAAATAAAGTTAAAGCTAAAGCGCAAGCAAGATAGTATAAGACAGAGGCGGCTCAGAGAAAAACTAAAGTAGGTACCCGAGATAAGTAATGCATCTCCAACAAGGGGTTCATATAGGAGTCACTAGGGTAAGCAGTTTCTCAAGTGAACAGAGGTTTACCAAACAGCCTAAGGGAAAGGAAAGCAGTGGTATCGAAATTTATATTTGAGGAATTGCCGGAATTTGCAAAAAGACTGAATCTGCTACAAAAATTAAAAAAAAAAGAAGATACTGTAAAAGATTGAATGATGAAACAAAAGATAACATGGTGCAGTTTTATCTCCGTGATGACATAAGCAGGACTGAGCTGGGTAAAAAAGACAAAGTCACCATAAAGAATGTTCAAATCACCAAGAAAGAAGTGGTACAGAAATGTACTATGATGATGACCATTGCTGAAGCCTATGAGGAGTTTGTGAAGGGATGTACCAAACAGAGTGTAAAAGGTGTAACAACACTTTTACATCTGCAGAAGAAGTGAATTCATTATCATCATTCCTGGATAATCGTTGGAAAAATGTACAGCCAATTCCAAGCCTGCATAAAGTTTACTTTGTGTCTCCTATTAAAGAAGGTGTGGTGAAGGTTTCTGTAAGCTCTCAACAAGAAGAATTAGCAACAGTCCAATTATTACAGCTTGAAGAAGAAGAAGAAGAAGAAGAAGAAGAAGAAGAAGAAGAAGAAGAAGAAGAAGAAGAAGAGAAGTCTAGATCTTCATGCAACAACGAGGACAATACCAAACTTGAGCCAGGGGACTTTGTACTTGTATCTTTAACTGCAACAGGAAATAAAGACGTCTTCTTTGCTATGGCGATGGAGTATAAGGAAGTGTTGGGTGTTGCCAGTAAATGAGGACAAATCTTAGTAGGACTTGTCAGTGATCCTGAAGAAAGTGAAACCTCCTAATTTGCTTAATAACAGGGGTCAATTTGCCTTTAGGTGACTATGCTTGCGTTTTACCCTACATGAATGTTTGTAAAAATTTTTGAAATTTGTATGTGTTTTTTTTTTAATTAATTTCAATAGCAGTGGTATTTTTTGTTTGCTTTGTAAATAAAAAATATCTATGTCACATTGCTGCTGATAAAAATATGTAAACTTAACATATCTTCAAGTGTCACACACGGAACGGTCACACACGCAACATTTTCAAATTAGAATTTACGTGGAATGTTAATGTTCCTCAGCAACTTCTATTATATCATCCCAAAAGTATACATTTTATTTATATCACCAACAAGTTACAATCATATTCATAATCCAAGAGAACAGAATTGCAATAAAATCTTCACTTGCATGAGAAGGAGTTGTATCATTTTGTCACACACGCAACAAAGATTGACATTTTATTTCTGTTAAGTGTGTTCTTCTTAACCAACTCAAAACTTCATAACTGAATTAAGTAATTGATGGTTAATATAATATATAAAAATAAAAATGTGAGCTCTTAAAACATTTAATCTACAGCATCTTTTGTAAGTGAATCTGTTGTTAAAATGTCACATACGCAACCATGGAATGACCCATTATTAGTATTTACTCAATTTTATTTATGTACGTTTTTCTTTATTTAAGATATTATTTATTTATTTTGCACATTTGTATCTTCTGTTTTTGTATTGTGCTGAACTATAATTGGCCTCTGGCTGTTGTTTTATTTTTTAGTCGGTTATTTTACGACGCTTTATCAACAGCTTAGGTTATTTAGCGTCTGAATGAGATGAAGGTGATAATGCCGGTGAAATGAGTCCAGGGTCCAGCACCGAAAGTTACCCAGCATTTGCTCATCTTGGGTTGAGGGAAAACCCTGGAAAAAACCTCAACCAGGTAACTTGCCCTGACCGGGAATCGAACCCGGGCCACCTGGTTTTGCGGCCAGACGCGCTGACCGTTACTCCACAGGTGTGGACTCTGGCTGTTGTTTAGCACACAAATATTAACAATAAATACATAAATTATTATTATTATTATTATTATTATTATTATTATTATTATTATTATTATTATTATATTTACAACATTTCAGCGTGGGTTTAGGAAGAGTCATAGTACTGTTGAGGCTGTTTTAGATTTTAAGTGTTCCTTGCACGATCTTGAAAGAGGTGATAAAGTTTCTAGTCGATTTTTTTATCTGACTAAAGTTTTTGACATTGTTTCACATGACATAGGCCTACTCATGAGAAAGCTTGATTTTTATGGTTTTAATAGTTCTAGTATTGATCTGTTGTATTCATATTTAAATGATAGGTATCAATCTGATTACTTACTTACTTACTTACTTACTTACAAATGGCTTTTAAGGAACTCGAAGGTTCATTGCCGCCCTCACATAAGCCCGCCAGCGGTCCCTATCCTGTGCAAGATTAATCCAGTCTCTATCATCATATCCCACCTCCCTCAAATCCATTTTAATATTATCCTCCCATCTACGTCTCGGCCTCCCTAAAGGTCGTTTTCCCTCCGGTCTCCCAACTAACACTGTATATGCATTTCTGGATTCGCCCATACGTGCTACATGCCCTGCCCATCTCAAACGTCTGGATTTAATGTTCCTAATTATGTCAGGTGAAGAATACAATGCGTGCAGTTCTGTGTTGTGTAACTTTCTCCATTCTCCTGCAACTTCATCCCGCTTAGCCCCAAATATTTTCCTAAGCACCTTATTCTCAAACACCCTTAACCTATGTTCCTCTCTCAGAGTGAGAGTCCAAGTTTCACAACCATATAGAACAACCGGTAATATAACTGTTTTATAAATTCTAACTTTCAGATTTTTTGACAGCAGACTGGATGATAAAAGCTTCTCAACTGAATAATAACACTCATTTCCCATATTTATTCTGCGTTTAATCTCCTCCCGAGTGTCATTTATATTTGTTACTGTTGCTCCAAGATATCTGATTACAGTAATAATAATATTTCTGAGTTTGAATTAATCAAGTATGGTGTCCCTCAGGGTTCAATTTTGGGACCAGTGCTTTTCATAATAAGATTAATGATCTTCCGGGTAGTATACAGGATAACTATTTAATTCCATATAGCCCTAGCTGATGATTTAGCGCCATAGCGGAGATATTTGTTCTACTAAAATTGAGAACGTTTCTTCTAAAATTGTTGAATGGTGCAATGCTAACAGTCTACAGTAACTTATGTCTCAATTTAATATAGGGT
Source organism: Periplaneta americana (assembly GCF_040183065.1). Classification (NCBI taxonomy): domain Eukaryota; kingdom Metazoa; phylum Arthropoda; class Insecta; order Blattodea; family Blattidae; genus Periplaneta; species Periplaneta americana. The sequence continues at coordinate 23,361,650 of NC_091119.1, forward strand.
AAGGTGGTACAATTCCGATAGTTTTGTGTAAAACTGGTTTTAAATTCCAAAATAATGAATGAAACGTGTGTATCTTTGGTCACAAGAACAGTGTGACATTTATTGAACTTACAAAATAATAACCCAAAGAAAGTTGCAATTTTATTTAACTAGGGAGCATTTTGCAATTTTTCGTGGAAATGATCGAAAATGTACCTCTGTACGTACAATTCTGATAGAAGACAGTGCAATTTTGATCATCATCATCATCATCATCATCATCAACATCTTCCTAACAAGCATTAGGCCAAGTGGCCTGTTACGGTCTCAAACTAGAATTTTCAGTCCATCTCTTCTTTGGACGGCCTAGAGATCTTTTGCCATATGGATGGTAATGAAACAGTGCTTTTGGAATTCTGTATCGATTCATTCGTTCGAGATGACCCTTCCACTGAAGTTGATATTTGCTGATGAACTGCATAATGGGTTCTATTTGAAGTTCTTGCATTATGTCCTCATTTTTTTATGATCCCAGCGAGTATATCCAGCTGTTGCTCTCATAAACCTCATCTCACTTGCTGTTATTCTACTGACATCTTTATTCTTCACAGTCCACGCTTCACTACCATAGCTTAATACTGGCTGTGCTAAGGTTTTATACAAGCCTATTCTTGTGTCTTTGTACTAGTGAAGGTTTCATGATTTTATTAATGATCCCCATTGTTTTATTATATTTACATATTTTTTTCAGCAATATCTACTTCATCATAAGGTAATTTGATACACGTTGATAATAAGTCCATCATAGGCATTTTACACAAATAAATTGTTTCTTTCCATTTGCATTCACACACAGTTGGTAATAAGTCCATCGTAGGCATTTTTCACAAATAAATTGTTTATTTCCACTTGCATTCACACACACTTCCAGAAACCACACATTGCACATTTGACAGCAAATCCAGCTACATTTGTGATTGCACGGAGACCTTCAGCACAGCTGAGGACACCCATGATGTGGCTTCTCTAATTCTTTGTTTTATGTGTTCTCTAGTTGTTAGACGCACCTGGTAGATCATGTCTTTAATTCTCCCACACACAAGGGGGATTGCCCGTGACTCAGGATTGAATCATAATACAGTGCTAAAATTCTCAAAGACAACAAATTTCGTTCATACCATATTCATCTCCATCAGGAACTTGGGGGACATGACTTCCAGACTCATGTTGATTTCTGCAACTGATTTCTAAACACGGACCGTGAGTTCGAGCTCAGAATTCTGTGGATTGATTAGGCAACTTTTAAAAGTAATGGTCAGGTGAATCAGTGGCGGCTCCTGCATATTTCTTAAGAGGAGGAAAGAAATTAACAGCTCTAAATCACACCTTCTTGAATGAAACATGCTACAAATTAGCCTACATGCATACATGTAAGACCAGGTAGTGTTGGGGTTGGCCTTCCTTTCTGTATAGAAATAATCTGTTCTTATAAACTGAGTTTCCTGAATTGTCCAAAATATATTATGATTTCACTTCCATTCATTGTTGAATAATTGCACAAATTAACTATTACAAGGAAATTCACAACCCCGTAGCATTTTTCGAGCACACTACAGCATCACACGTGTTGGAAGAGAATAGCTACTAACTTGTAACCGGAACCGTTTTACGGAAATGGAAATGGGAATGGGAAATAATCTGGGGAAAGCGAGAACACTGCAACCACCCACGTGGTCTGTGTTGCCACATGTACATTTTACAAGTTCAGTATCACATACTTTTGAAGAATGTCAGTTCTTGTAAAGTCATACTATCATTATTGTTCAAAGCTGCCGGTGGCCGATTAATTTTTTATGTTAAAAATGATGTAGTTTGGAGTACCTACTTTCAGTTTCAAATATATTTGTACAAAACTGACAACTTGGCTGTTGCCCTGTCTAGTAAACAATGAATAGAAGTGAATTTCAGGGGCCAACTATGTAAAACTACTGTACTTCCTCTTTGTTTTACATAAACCCGACTTTAACTTTCAAATATCCACGAAAGTTTTAAACCATGAATAGTAGCCTATATAAAGTGCAATGAATAATATTTTTGATTTGTAATTAAAAAAAAATACATAGTGTCTTTCATAGCGTTGCGTTAAAACTGTTTTTGTTGTGTCTCCTCCTAGGTGTGTTATAGTCCGGTTGAATGCAACATCGTTAGGTGGCAGCGGTAGCGAGCTTGCTGCAGAGCAGTCGGTTTCTATTTCCCGCCCATTACTGATTCAGAGGAGGATCTCCTCCCTCTCCGTTCATTTACAGTACTTGCTTTAAAACTCTGTTTTTTTCTCTGGCCGCTAGTGCGCTGTTGTCTATGTGTGTTAACTGCAGTAGAGGAGGAATGGCGTGCCTTTCCTCTACACAGACAATCTCGCATCTTACTCATAGTTTTCTACAGCACATGAGCGCGCGTCGTTTAAAACTCGATCAACCGAGTTTTTCTTATAGCTGTGAACTTAAAAATTATCGAATCTTCCTCGAATTTCAAGGCACATATTTTATTTAGTATTTACTTTCAAAAGAATAAAATGTGAGGAGGACGTTTCTCCCTTCCCTCCCCCGAGAAACCGCCACTGAGGTGAATGTCTACAATTCCAATTACTGGTCTCCGGTTAATCCACACTGGCTACGTGAAGTGGATTACCAGAACGTGTGGAACCTCAACACATGGTGTGGTCCCCTCGGACACCGAGTCATAGAACCAACTTTTTTAGGAGAAATTGAATGATAGAACGCACGCTTCCTCCGAAACGTTTTGCACCAGTTGCTTCGTGATGTTTCCCTTGTACTTCGGATAACGATGTGGCTTCAACAGAGTGGCTGTCCGGCTCATTTTTTACGTAGGGCTCGGCGAGTCATTAACCGGTTATTCCCCTACGGTGGATTGGACGAGGAGGACCAGTAGCCTGGCCTGCCCGATCTCCTGACTTCGCTTCAAATGACTTCTTCTTGAGGGGGAGAATTAAAGACATATTCTACCAGGTGCATCTAACAACTAGAGGAGATATGAAACAAAGAATTAGAGAAACCTGTGGGTCTCTCATCTGTGCTGAAGGTCTCCGTGCAATAACGGATGTTAGGAGGAGATCAGAACATTGTTTAGCACAGGGTGGTGGATATTTTGAACACTTACTATGAAGAGTGTACGTACATAAACAACATACAACATTTCTCAGAAAATACCATTTTTGTTGCTTTGTGAGTAAACAATAAAAGTTAAAAAAAAAAAAGATTCAGTAAAAGTTGTTTCTTTTTAAAAGTAGTTTCCAACGGTACCTTCAATGACCCATGTTCTCATTCGAAATTTCGAAGTTGACCATAGGTACCCCTACTTCCGGTTTGTTACGGGAAATGGTACTGCCACCAATGGATTCTTTACTTATGTTTTGGTTATCAACATTTTTTTTATGAACAACCAGTATCATATAGTTTTCGAGAAAAAAGGTTGATACGGGTGGTCTGAATCACACACACACACACACACACACACACACACATATCCTTGCTTTAGCCCACAGTGAATTGGAAACGCATCTGACAGAAACTGACCTATACGAATTCTGCTGTACGTTTCACTGAGACACATTTTAATTAATCGAACTAGTTTCTTGGGAATACCAAATTCAATAAGAACATCATATAAAACTTCTCTCTTAACCGAGTTATATGCCTTTTTGAAATCTATGAATAACTGATGGACTGTACCCTTATACTCCCATTTTTTTTTCCATTATCTGTCGAATACAAAATATCTGGTCAATAATTGATATATTACGCCTAAAACCACACTGATGATCCACAACAATTTCATCTACGTATGAAGTTAATCTTCTCAAAAGAATAGTGGACAAAATTTTGTACGACGTCAACAAAAGTGATATTCCTCAAAAGTTAGCTACAGTCAGTCTTTCCCCCTTCATAAAGATAGGTACGATTATGGACTCCTTAGTGTGTGTGTGTGTGTGTATTCATTTATAATTATATTTTTATATTTATATTTATATTCATTTATAATTATATATCTACATCTACATCTACATCTACATCTACATCTATCTATCTATCTATCTATCTATCTATCTATCTATCTATCTATCTATCTATCTATCTATCTATCTATCTATCTATCTATCTATCTATCTATCTATCTATCTATCTATGAAAAACTAGGTAAAAAGGGATTGAGGGAAGTGAGTAGGCCTGAGTTGTGAGAATCACTGAGTGAAAGCGAGTGTGAAGAATGAAGGGCAGAGTATTCAGTGTAACTATGTGAGGTGAATGAGAGGTTCAATGTCACGTTAAAAAAAATTCGTCAACAATTCATAACCAGCTGAAGTTATCTGTAAAGAGCCAGATTTGAAGTAAGGACGTGCAGGACCTTAAATGACACGTGACTTCGCAGTGATACGTCCGCTTTAGAATAAACATCCTGTTTTGTGACGTTGTAACGCTCTACTTGCGTCAAGGACGGGCGACCATATGTTCTGCCCACGCGAAATGTTATCAGTTCTTGAGTATAAACTTAGAAAAACACCCCAGCTTTAATTGCCTCATTCGGACGTTAAATGTTTAGCGAACAGGTTCCGGAATTGTATATCACGCGGCAGCAATTGATACTATCGTTTAAATTATCATAGGCCTACTCCTCAAATCCGGTACGTGCTCAAACGGCTTGACACATGTAGGCCCTAAACCAGAGTTAATTGCAACCCACGTACTTTCTTTATGTAAAAATCAAATAAAACATAAAATGACGGTAGGAAATCAATTTCGAAATTCTAAAATACATAGACTACATCGTCGTCATCATCATCATCATCATCATAATTAGAGACGGATTTTAAAGGGAATCTCTTTTTTTTTTTATTTCGACACGAAACATGAAATAGTTAATTACGATGTTCAAAACTATCTTCCACCGACCAAATTATGTGGTTTTGACTTCCCTTTTTTCCCTTTTTAGTCCATTTTATTCCTTTAAAAAAACATCTCTTATTTTGGTCCTTTTTTGACAAATATCGCAAACATTTAGATAGTTTTCCTATATTTTTTAGATAGGCCTATAACTTCCTGAGCAAGCGAAAATAAATATCGTTCTTCTTCTGATTACAGACATTAAAAAACTAATAAAGTGTGGTGATTTAGAGTTCAAGATAAAAAGAAAATTTTCACCTCTGGTTTCAGTTGATGTTGGGCGGTCATTTTCTGTTTATAAAGACATTCTGCATTCGAAGAGGCAGAATCATATTGAAATGTTGAATGTGATCAAATACAACACTTTCCTTATGTTGTGAAGTGATAAATATAAGCTTGTGTGTGCTATGTGTATCCATGAAAGTGCTGAAGTGTGTTTTCAATTAAAATAGCACCCTTTTGAGGGAGTAATATAGTCCTTTTTGAAGTCCTTTTTTGACTATATCAAATATAACACTTTCCTTATGTTGTGAAGAGATAAATGTAAGATTGTGTATATCATGTGTGGAGTGTCGTTTCAAATCGTATTAAATACATCCTCGGTCGAAATTTAGTTTGAAGTAATTTCGCATCTGAGACGGTATTCTTTAAGACCCTGATCTCATATCGGAGCAATTCGTATTCTTTCCCGCCTTTTTTCTATGATGAAAATTATGTGTTGACTCAAATCGTATTATGTACAACTTCCATGATGTGTCGGATCAAATCGTATTATATACAAGTTCCATTAGTTAGAATCTTAAATGGACAGCGTTTGCCAGCGTGTTCTATCTTCCCACCATTATTGAGTTTCCCGCTGTTTTACATCATTGTTATTATCAGGCTATTTACAATAGCAAAATCTATTAAGAATGATAAGGGAATCAGAGAGAGGAGAGGTGATGGCCGAAAGAGAGCACATATGTAGCTAAGAAGAGGGCAGTAGTGCAATTTATCTCTAAATTAAGAGAAAGGGAGTCACATTACAACAGAAGTAAAAGTCAGAGACTTTATTTGGCTTCCGACTTAAATATTGCAAAGTTCTTCAAAATGCACAATGAAAGTGTAATAACAGACTTAAGAGTAAAACGATGGTCTTTTCAAAACATCTTTCGGACAGAATTCAATATAGGATTTGGTACACCAGCCAATGATGAATGCAGTTATTGCGCACACATGCTGTTCCAAATAGGAAACTGCGATGATACAGTGAAAAAGACTAGGCTCCTGGCCGATTTAGGCGCACATAGGCTCCGTGCCAAAACATTCCATAAAATTATGAGAACAGAACCTAATGAGACGCAGTCATTTTGTTTCGACTTACAGCAAATGCAACCGCTTCCGAAAGTCAGCATAGGTGAAGCGTATTATTCAAGACAATTAGCTTTCTATGCTCTCTGTGTACCTGATAAACAAAGCTCGGAACTTGGGGACTTGTGTGTCGTGTGCATGAGTAAGGTTAAGGTACAATGTACACAAAGCTCACGCTGCAAGTGCTCAGGGACAGTCGTGTGTACTAAGAAAGTGGCCACATCGAATAACAGGATGACGGATGGGGAAACTGTGTCATTTCGAAGCCAATGACATTCAGAGAATTACAGGAAAACGGTCTGTTTGAAGAATTAGAAAATACGTGTTATTCGAATGGGTATTATAGAAGTTTAAAAATACATTTCTTAAACTTTAGGTACAGAATTCGTCGAGGAATTCGGAGGAGATACCTTATTTGTTTTCGAATGGAGAGTTTATATTTTGTAAGTTGTGCCACACATAAATTAGAGGCATTCATTGAAAGACATTGCAGTCCCTTAAAATAGTGGAAAATCTGTTCATAGCCATGGATCAAGTCGTAGAGGAGCCTGCCCTAATAGTGACACACAAATTGAAAATTATTTTCGAGAAAAATTTAGGATATAGGCCTACTTATTTTTCTCAGATACGAGATCAGCTAGCAAGTGCTGAAAATCGACCAGAAAACAGTGACAGTGAAAACATTCAGTGTTTCAAGTTTGCTCTCGTCACTTCATATGATGTGGAAATAAATTTTTCTCGTTTCATATCATATGAAGAAGTTATGGGTTCGGAAATATTCGAATACACTGTAATAAAATGTACAGATGAGAACAGTAAAGTTGATATATTTCTCATGTTTATTTTTATTATATATTATATGCTAAAAATTACGTGTTTCAACCTGCCGTAATACTATCAATATGTTCTTCCATCAGACCTGACAGTACCTCCGTGCTGGAAGCGGGAGTTTGTTGATATTGGAGTACGGTCGCTTAACCACGTGTAAAGACACAAGTCCCCAAGTTCCGAGCTTTGCTGATAAACTTTACAGAAGCCAAATTTCTTTACATGGAATGAAGCACAGGCTGGGCGGGGCGCTATTGAAGTGGCATCATGTGTCACTACATTTCTCAGTGAATTTAATTTCGACAGTCCCGCCAAATGCATTAGGCTGTCCGCCGATGGATATGGTGGACAAAATAAGAACATGCCTGTCGTACATGCTCTTGGTCTATGGCTTCAAAGAAAAGCACCTCCTCAGGTTTCTGAAATTCTGTTAGTTTTTCCGGTAAGAGGCCATTCTTTTCTACCAGCTGACAGAGCCTTTGGGGTAGTAGAAAAGTTCTGCGTAAGAAGAATGAATAATTTCGAGGGAAAAATTGTTCCGGAGCCGGGTATCGAAACCGGGACCTTTGGTTTAACGTACCAACGCTTGATTTGCAAGAAGAATGAAATTCTTAATCCTGAGGAGTATAAGGCGATATATGAAACAGTGGGGACAGTAAAATTTTTAGGCACAGATTGGCATGTCAGGGATTTCAAGCTCTTGGCTAATCAATTTCATAAGCTCAGTGGCATAAAAGAAATGAAAAGAATGATGCTAAAGAAATGCGAGAAGAATGGGAAAGTGTATATCACTTTCAAAATGGAAGCTACATACCGATGTCACGATCCATCTAAATCATGTGCCCCTCTGATGAAATGTGGTATGTTTATGGACCATGTCAAAGTACCTCCGAAAGTCACCACCTTGAGATCAATCAGTGGTGCCAAAAATATGATTTGCGAAACCTACTCAGTAGTAGATTCGGAGACAATTGGAAAGAGGTTGATTCACTGAAATTGTTTGATTTTGTTATTAATACAAATCATATTACTGAAAATGAAAAAAAATGAGAATGAAGAATGTGATCGTATGCATGAAGAACCAGGTATGGGTAAAATTTAAAATGTTAATGAAATTATGTGTGCAATCTAAAACAATGATTAATACATTTTTCCAGTGTTCACGCCACATTTCATAAATTTGTTACAAAGCTTACTTAAATATAGTAATACTGTATTTTAATACAAATCTTCACGACACATTTTTCATAATTTTGTTATTAAACTTACAAAAATATTGTAATGTTGTAATACAAGTGTTCACACATTTCTTAATTTTGTTATTAAAACTTACTTAGATATTGTAGTAATTAATACAAGTGTTCACACCATATTTAATAATTTTGTTATAGAGCATAATAAAATATTGATATACAAGGATTCAAGAATAAAGTAATACAGAGTGGGCACAAAGTCCCATTACTCCTATTATTGTGTGTCATGAGAATAATGGGGAACATACTAATTCTTTAGACACTTAGGTATACACAGATAGTGTACATGGTTATTTTGTTTGTAGGTTTGAATTATGACCGGAATTACATCAATAGTGTGCATATTTGAGGTATTTAACATATTTAAGGGAGCAACGGGACTTTGTACCCACCCTGTAGATGCCATAATTATTTAAAATTTATATTCAATGTGAATTAGAGATCAACCCGAGTGGCCGCACGATCTAAAGTATGCCTCTTTAGGCAGCACGGTCCGAAGGTTTGCAGGTAAGAGACTCGCCGTTCTTTATCATTATTTTCCAGCAGAAAACAATAAAAACTATTGATGTATCATCCTATCTTAGTATGCTGCTGTAAAAACCACAGAAAAACTGTCTAATGACAGGGCACAATTCAACATGGTTTATAGATGCAAATCGTATTATGTGACAAAATCGCTTCAAAACGTATTAAATACAATGTGTCGGTGCAAAACGTATTAAGTGCAAACTTCAATTGACAATATCTCGCGTTAGATTAAACAATCAGTGTCAGTGTTTATTCCATTTGGTGTCATTTCACAATGCCTAAAAGGTGACATTGAGATATTTAAAATTTTTCCATTATCTTAGCCGTGAAACGTTTTTCACGTTTCCTGTAAAATTTGTTTTTCTGCATTTAATACGATTTGAAACGACACTCCATTGTATATCCATGAATGTGCTGAAATGTGTTTTGGGGAGTAATATAGTCTTTTTCAGTCCTTTTTTTGGATATAACTTTTCCTTTTCTAGTCCTTTTTTGATGAAAAATGTTCCCTTTAAAATCCGGTCTCTAATCATAATCAGTCATCATCATAAAAAATGTTTCCACTCTTGCGGGTCGTTGAAGTACAAAACTACTTCGACTGGTCTCTTCTTCCCAGAGATCTTCCAACACGTCTTTCTCATCCCCATCCCTCCTACATCCCTCATCATTTGGTCGCTCTATCTTGTAGGTACTGAGTCTATCTAATGCTTTCTTCTTCTGAGTTTCAATAATTCCAAAGCTTTTTTGGAAATCGTTGATAGATCCATCTATTTTACATGTCTATACCATTTCAGCCTTGATTTTTCAATTAGCCTACGCTATGTAATGAAATTATATCTAGTCCATCTCTACTACACTGCTCCACCGATTTAGTAGAATGCATTTAAGTCTAAAGGAAGCAGCAAAACAGTACAATGTGGTGTGTTATGACGAGAATCCAAGCCCCTGCATATCGTAATACATAATATCACAAACACTTTCACGTCTGAGTATTTCTGACAAAGTAAATATTCTACGTAAAGATTATTTTTTTATCCTATAGAATACGTCTGTTACGGTAACAATTATTATTAGAGGAGAAAAATTCGCTCCGGCGCCGAGGATCGAACCCGGGTCCTTGGTTCTACGTACCAAGCACTCTAAGCATTGAGCTACGCTGAAGTTTAGGTTAATGATGTTGGAGAATAAGGTACTTATGAAAATATTTGGGGCTTAAAAGGGTGAAATTACAGGAGAATGGAGGAAGTTACACAACACAAAATCTGCACGCATTGTATTATTTATTTATTTATTTATTTATTCATTTATTTATTCATTCATTTAATTTATTCATTTAATTTATTCATTCATTCATTCATTCATTCATTGATTCATTCATTCATTGATTCATTCATTTATTCATTCATTCATTCATTCATTCATTCATTCATTCATTCATTCATTCATTCATTCATTCATTTATTTATTTATTTATTTATTTATTTATTTATTTATTTATTTATTTAAATTTAAATATACAGAATAAAGAATATAATTACAAAACAAACAAGAGAAATAGAAATAAAATAATACAAGCAATATAAAAAGAAGATACAGTAGTATTAACAAAATTTGAGACCGAATGAGCAGCGCTCGTGCTCGGTCGCAGTTCAGATATAATATTAAAATAAAACATAATTAGGAACATTAAATCCAGACGTTTGAGATGGGCAGGGATGTATGGGCGAATCCAGAAATGCATATAAAGTGTTAGTTGTGAGACCTTAGGGAAAGAGACCTTTGGGTAGGCCGAGACGTAGATGGGAGGATAATATTAAAATGGATTTGAGGGAGGTGCGATATGATAGTAGGGACTGGATTAATCTTGCTCAGTATAGGAACCAATGGCGGGCTTACGTGAGGGCGTAATGAAGCTCTGGGTTCTCTAAAATCCATTTGTAAGTAAATAAGGAGGTTCTTTTTATTAAACACTTAAATTCCTCGTGTTGCAAGATTTTAATGTTCAGTGGGAAATCATCTGTGAAGGATAAAGGCAGTTTTGCAAGTCACCTGATGACATTGCACATACAGTTGTATATCGAAAATCACAATGGTTTCGTAAATTTTTGCTACACTGTTTTACTGGTTGGAGATATGAAAGTTTAATAATAATCACTTACTTGCTTTTAAGGAACCCGGAGGTTCATTGCCGCCCTCACATAAGACCGCCATCGGTCCCTATCCTGAACAAGATTAATCCAGTCTCTATCATACCCCACCTCCCTCAGATCCATTTTAATATTATCTTCCCATCTACGTCTCGGCCTCCCCAAAGGTATTTTTCCCTCCGGCCTCCTAACTAACACTCTATATGCATTTCTGGATTCGCCCATACGTGCTACATGCCCTGCCCATCTCAAACTTCTGGCTTTAATGTTCCTAATTATGTCAGATGAAGAATACAATGCGTGCAGTTCTGTGTTGTGTAACTTTCTCCATTCTCCTGTAGCTTCATCCCTTTTAGCCCCAAATATTTTCCTAAGCACCTTATTCTCAAACACCCTTAACCTATGTTCCTCTCTCAAAGTGAGAGTCCAAGTTTCACAACCATAAAGAACAACCGGTGGAAAGTTTAATAATAGAATTGTAAATTGTCAAAGGTTTTGGGACTTATTTATTAAAATGTTTTACAGCGGTATTTTACTAGACAATAGCATATCTTTACAAATCGCAATTTTAGAGTTACAACACTATTTTACTAGGAATGTGATCTGTAGGTCTACATATAGCCTAGTTCTATTTGAGTTTTAAAAATTGCAGACTTAATTGCTTAACTTCCGTTTAATTTTCTTGAAATTTCCAAGTCACGTTATTCAAATAAATTTTAAAATGGAAATAGCGGGTAGTGACTGAAGTTCTGTAATGGAGGAAGTCCGCAAGGAAACTGAAATAATTTTTCTGGGAACTCTGTGGGAGATATGACTTCACAATGCACCTTTTTTTAGAAAACAAGTGTGAAATACATTAATGGCTGTTTATCTTTGATTGATGGTGTACAAATGTACGCCTGCGCGAGCCCACACGTAGGCGTTAAACGCTAAAATGTCACAAAGCTTTCAAACCGTACTTATTCAGCCATTATGTTGCTCCTGTAACGTCTTACAACTTTTTGTGCGGGAGGAATTCAATATTATGTTTGGATGGAAGAGTTCATGAACACATAGCCTTTGTTTATTATATTTACTTATTTCAAAAGTAGACCTACATCTGTTTTTCAATTTCGAATTCATTTCAAATTATTGGTTTATTGTGCCCATCACTACATACCTCTCAGAGACGACTGTATAAATACAGGGTGTCCGGGAAAGACCTGACGAAAAAGAAGTAATTGAATCGGTTATTGTTGAAAGGAACCAAGTCCACTTTTTAAAGTTTTGAGATAATCGAAAAAAACTGTTTTGTGAGTAACCTTACTTACTTACAAATGGCTTTTAAGGAACCCAAAGGTTCATTGTCGCCCTCACATAAGCCCGCCATTGGTCCCTATCCTGTGCAAGATTAATCCAGTCTCTATCATCATACCCCACCTCCCTCAAATCCATTTTAATATTATCTTCCCATCTACGTCTCGGCCTCCCCAAAGGTCTTTTTCCCTCCGGTCGCCCAACGAACACTCTATATGCATTTCTGGATTCGCCCATACGTGCTACATGCCCTGCCCATCTCAAACGTCTGGATTTAATGTTCCTAATTATGTCAGGTGAAGAATACAATGCGTGCAGTTCTGTGTTGTGTAACTTTCTCCATTCTCCTGTAACTTCATCCCGCTTAGCCCCAAATATTTTCCTAAGCACCTTATTCTCAAACACCCTTAACCTATGTTTCTCTCTCAGAGTGAGAGTCCAAGTTTCACAACCATACAGAACAACCGGTAATATAACTGTTTTATAAATTCTAACTTTCAGATTTTTTGACAGCAGACTTGATGATAAAAGCTTCTCAACCGAATAATAACACGCATTTCCCATATTTATTATTGTGTTTAATTTCCTCTCGAGTGTCATTTATATTTGTTACTGTTGCGCCAAGATATTTGAATTTTTCCACCCCTTCGAAGGATAAATCTCCAATTTTTATATTTCCATTTCGTACAATATTCTGGTCACGAGACATAATCATATACATTGTCTTTTCGGGATTTACTTCCAAACCGATCGCTTTACTTGCTTCAAGTAAAATTTCCGTGTTTTCCCTAATCGTTTGTGGATTTTCTCCTAACATATTCACGTCATCCGCATAGACAAGAAGCTGATGTAACCCGTTCAATTCCAAACCCTGCCTGTTATCCTCAACTTTCATAATGGCATATTCTAAAGCGAAGTTAAAAAGTAAAGGTGATAGTGCATCTCCCTGCTTTAGCCCGCAGTGAATTGGAAAAGCATCAGATAGAAACTGACCTATACGAACTCTGCTGTATGTTTCACTGAGACACATTTTAATTAATCGAATTGGTTTCTTGGGAATACCAAATTCAATAAGAATATCATATAATACTCCCTCTTAACCGAGTCATATGCCTTTGTGAAATCTATGAATAACTGATGTACTGTACCCTTATACTCCCATTTTTTCTCCATTATCTGTCGAATACAAAAAAAAATCTGATCAATAGTCGATCAACTTATTGAAGATTAAACCAAAATATATTGTGCACATAAAATATAGGCATACAGAATTAGTTTAGACTCTTATAAATATTCGCACAGTCATTAGAATCTTTCTAATCTAGAAAACATGTCATTGGACTTAGTTCCTTTCAACATTGAAATGCTCTATTTATAAAAATGTAAACACATTTTGGCCTATAAAACAAATTGGGAATCTATTAAATCGCCTGTAATGCTTGTCTTAAGAGAAAAATCAACTATGAAACATGTTACTTGCAGGGTGCAGTATAACATGTATTATTTTCACAAAATACAAAGAATGTTTACAGTAGTCATACACCTTTGTAATGAGAATAACTCAGAAAACAAAACAAAGTTTTTAAAATATCCACATTATTTGATTGAATTAACCAATATATTATTATTCTTGGGCGTATACAGAACAACAGTACAAATAATTACTGTTTTCAATAAAGTAAGTTTTCTTTTCGTTTCGTTGGCCATTGCAATATTTTATCAACAGTAATCTCACTAGAGGTTTTGATTTATCTAGAGAAAATCAAAACTCGAGTGGGATTTAATTGACTATTACACGATTAGAAGAAAGTATATAAAGATTATAAATAACAAAGTACTCCAATACAATAAAATATTAATTGACTTACGAAAATAAACCTGTCTTCAAATGTATTATTGCACCATTACGCTAGATGGCAGTTGTGCCAACTATGGAATCTTCATTGAACTCTGTAGACGGTTACTAGTCAAGAAGGCTTTGTTGATTCAGTTTCGTTTTTATTAAAACATTTGCATTCCACTTCGATCATCCGGATCCCAGTAATCAACGTCACTTGACAGATGATTTTCAATAAATCTTAATATTAAACAATCTCTGATACGTGACTATCCATAATATCACATAGCAGAAGCTATAACATAACCTAAATAATATACACAAGTGTTAGAAAAGTTTTAATTAACGACGATGACATAAAAAATAAACATGAATAAATTTAAAAGGAATAATTATTGAATGTACAATTTTCAAATTTGAATGTGGTTGGTGGTTCAATTGATGTTATATTGGACGTGTGCGTAATAGAAGTGGAACTCGTTGATTTAGGCCTACATGGTGTCTTCAACTTATTCAGGATTTCCGAATGAATAATTTTAAAAGGAATAATTATTGAATGTGCAATTTTCAAATTTGAATGTGGTTGGTGGTTCAATTGATGTTATATTGGACGTGTGCGTAATAGAAGTGGAACTCGTTGATTTAGGCCTACATGGTGTATTCAACCTATTCAGGATGTCCGAATGGTGTTCTTCATTTATTTGCAAATAGGATTTCAGAAGATGCATAGGTATGATAAGTGATTTTTATTAATTCTTGTTCTTGAATGCCAATGCGAGTCATATTTGAAACTGCTGTGCATCGACTGGAGTGGTTTGTAATTTTATATATATATATATATATATTTTTTTTTTTTTTGACGTCCAGACCAGTGCAGTTTCAAATGTTGGCAAACAAAGAAACAAATGCTAGGGACGCGATAAAATTAAACAAATGCTAGGGACGCGATAAAATTAAACAAATGCTAGGGACGAGATAAAATTGTGCGATAAGCAGCCATGATTGGTTGAAATACGTCCTTTCGTACCGTTTTATTGGTCAAAAATAGTATGACGTAGTAAGAGTGTGATAGTCATAGAAATCTTTGCTATCTCCTGATGTAGTGATATAACGATAAAATTTCCTCACATCTCCTAGTTTGCTTGTTTTGATTGGAACTCGTCCTTCAGGATAGGTTTTCTGTAATAGGCAAATAAGATTACAATTTATCGTGTATTCCGTCTTCCAGTATCTGATAATGTTATCAAGTACAGAATAATCAAATCTGAACATTTAATGCACGAACAACTAGTAATCAACAATCAGTCTCTGCACTCATGCAACCCGCGAAATATTGGAGGCAGAATATACTGTTAGCACAGGACAGCCAACCTGGAATCTTCGTACTTCCGTGTTGAAAAGCACTATCTACAAGGAGTTAGTTCCTTTCAACACGGAATGACAAGATTGACCATCTCAAATAAAGCACAAGGAATATGAGTAATTAGTTCCTTCCAACACCAACAGATGCAGCGATAAAAATATGAAATTGACAAAAATGTGGACTTAGTTCCTTTCAACAGTGAACGATTCAATTATATATCTGAAACTATTACAGTTATTACCTCAATGTTTTCACAATTAGAAAGAGAAACTCAATAAGTTTTGTTACTCAGCAGCATGTTACGCTCGTGTGCATATCATTGCGCGAGGAAAAAACACTATGCTAACTATGTGCGCTCCTTCCTCGAAGACACCCTCCCTGACCGTTGGATTGGGAGAGGCGGACCTATACCATGGCCACCACGGTCGCCGGACATGACCCCATTGGATTTATTTCTGTTGGGTTATGTGAAAGACAAAGTGTATCGCACTCCTGTGACCGATTGCAGAATTATGTGGTCGAATCTACGAAGCAATAGGACTAGTCACACCGGAGATACTTTCGAGTGTGTGGCAGGAGATTGAGTATCCCCTGGACATAGCCCGGGCCACAAATGGTGCTCATATAGAGGTACATTAAAATTTATTGTGATTATCTTTGTAACTGTGAAAACATCACAACAATAAATGCAATAGTTTCGGAGATATATTTATTTGCTTTTCGTCAGGTCTTTCCCGGACACCCTGTATTTCACCCAGATCAGGTAATGAAATTGAATTTCAGTCAAGCTGAATTCAGATTTCTTGTCGTAGCCATCTGACGTATGGAATAATAGTTTGGGGTAATGATCCTAAAATAATAAAGTTATTGAAACTACAAAAGACGGCAGTAAGAATAATTTGTAATGTTGATAACCGTGCACATTGTAAACCTTTATTTTGGAGACTTGAAATTTTAACTGTACCGTCTTTGTATATTTTAAGTTGTTTAAAGTATGTACAAACAAATATTAATAATTTTACTACAAATAGCTCAGTGCATAGCTATTCTACTAGGCATAAAAATGATTTAAGAAAAGGACAATGTAACTACATTACTACTAATAGCAGCTTTGTAGAGACTTGTAAAAAGTTATATAATGGTTTACCCGACAATATTAGACATTTAAGCTTGAGGCTTTTTAAGAAAGAAATTAAAAATAAATTAATAGACTGGTCACTATATAATATTGGTGAGTATTTTAACTCTATATAGCTGTGTACCTTTTAAGGAGAATTGTCTATACGATATTATAAAATGTGATTATTTCCTTGTATATAACTTATGAAGAAATTGCTTACTTGTAAATATTTTTTTTTAGTTTTTAAATGTTTTTTTAACATGACATTTTCCTATGCTGCCATGTACAGTCTTTGGAATGAAAAAAAAACACTAATCTGTTCGTCTTGATTTTCATTTTATTGGGTTATTTTACGACGCTGTATCAGCATCTGAGGTTATTTAGCGTCTGAATGATATGAAGGTGATAATGCCGGTGAAATGAATCCGGGGTCTAACACCGAAAGTTACCCAGCATTTGCTTGTATTGGGTTGAGGGAAAACCTCGGAAAAAACCTCAACCAGGTAACTTGGTCCAACCGGGATTCGAACCCTGGCCACCTGGTTTCGCGGCCAGACGCGCTGACCGTTACTCCACAGGTGTGGACTGTTCGTCTTGATCTAAGATTAAATCTAACTGGCAATTTTTCTGAGTTCAAGTTGGTTCAACTTCGCTTAGCAGAAGTAAAACCATACATTATCAAAATAAAGAAGAGTAAATGTCGGTTTACAAGCAAAACATATTAAATCAAAAATAATATTACTTCGGACAAAAGGCGTAATATATAAAGTATACATAATAGGACTACATGTGTTACTTACTTACTTATTTACTTACTTACTTAGTTACTTACTTACAAATGGCTTTTAAGGAACCCTCAGGTTCATTTCCGCCCTCACATAAGGCCAACAAAAATTATAAATCGGGGGTACGCTGGGAATCGCACCTGGAACCACAGGATTATAAATCCAGCGCTCTAGCCACTAGACCACAGTGGCGGCTAGTCTTAAAAATTTTGAACTCAGACTCAGGCTCCACATAAAAATTTTTAAGCTACATTGTTTATCTCTGACTATAACCATTTACTAGAATTGAATATTCTATTGTTATCGTTCAAGAAAACTCTCACTGAAATTATTTATTTCTTTTTACCTATTTAAGATTACTGTGTCTCAAAAAAATTGTCGTCAATTTTCCTTAAGAACCGGATCAAAAAGGCAACAAATCAAAATATGTCATAAAAACAAACTTCGAAGTAAAATTCCGGGATCTTTGTATAATCAAAATCCTGTTAATGATATTTTATATGCACTATAAGTTTCAAATTAGATTGTGTTAATTGGATTTTTCATACCAACATGAAATTTTAAAGTGCATTTAACTCAAAACTTTATCGTTATACAGTCTTACTAATAAACCGTGTATAGTTTTTACACGAGACTTATGCAGAGTTGAGACAGAAAACGTTACTAATAAACCGTGAATAAGCTATGGACGTATAAACAGCCTGTAACTATACAATGGGAATTGCTTTGCAGTAGTTATATACATGAAACCCCTTGTTTAAGCGTTGTATATAGGGAAAAAATGGCCGCCCTCTAACAGCTGTTCGTATCGACTGTCATTTTATGATGATGGTTACCTTGTAACCACAGAAGAACAAACCAAAGATCATAGAATTGTAGCTTGTACTCTTTGATCAAAATGTAATGTGGTAATCGATTAGAGCCAGTTGTACTATCGATATTTAACACGCCACACTAGAGCACTCTACCGGATGCAATAGAGAACCTCAGATATTCTATTACCTTTCGTAACGAAGTAATGACGAAACTATGACGTAGCTGTGTAACAGTTATACTGTTATACACGACGTATGTAGTGATTATTAGTAAGAAATTTACACACGACTTATAAACGAGCTACTCATTGTATAAGACAGTTAAACGTCTGTATATAGAGTTTTTATTAGTAAGACCGATAATATTTTAAGATAAAATAAGACTAAAATCTACCGAGATGAAATTTATGCGTAGATCAATGGGATATGTTTGATCAGGTTTCAAATCAAACGATGAAATATTGCAAGGGCTGAAAGTAACCCCCATTTTGAAAACAAAAAATAGCAACATATAGCCTAGGCCTAAAACGAACTGGATCGAACATGTAAATGGACTATCCAGATAATATTACCAAGTGAATAATGAAATGTACCGGGTAAGGTGGGGTTACTTGAGACATCGGGGATATTTGAGCCAAATCAGGTGTTTAGATGTTTTCGTTTCTGTGATTTTTGTAATTTTTTAATTCAAATTTTGGAATTAAAGAAAAGAAAATTATGTGTGCATATTATCTCAGTGAGTTATAGAATATAGCTAAAGATAATAAACTACATATATACTGTACCCAAATCTATAAAATGTTATCATTTAAGGTTTTATTAACTCAAGTAACCTCATATGAAGTTTAACTTGCACCACATAGCATTTTTAAATGGATTGCTCAAGTATACCCATTTCCTGGGTAACTTGAGCCACTAATAAAACAATAAATAAATACATAACAATAGTGAAAATGCAATAAAGCTGCTTGCCTATGGTTTGTATGTTGCAAGATTCAACATATAGGAGAGCAATGAAAGTTTCTCAAGGTATACGTTTTTTGTAGGAGTTAATGAAACTTTCTGAGGTGGTTCAAGTATCCTCAGTTTACAGTATTTAAAAGAAGAAGAAGAAAAAGAAGAAGAAGAAGAAGGAAGAAGCATTCCTGAGTAGTAAAGAAACTGATAGATGTATTCTAAGGTCAGAATTCTAAAATCTTGAAACTTTAATGATGATAACGATATTTTAAAAACGATTTGACAGTTCTATAGTTTATTTACAGTTTGTAATTTTTCTTACTGTATTTCGGGGTTAACAGATTACGTTGTTGTGTAAACAATGGTGATTTCTATGGAAACGTCCATCAAGTTTTCGCAGGATTGTCAAAGTCTATAAGCAAAATGAAACCTAAAGAGTTGAGACTTGTTTAAAGACAGTTACCCTTATTCATGGAAGTGGTCAACAACCTCGGCTTCAAATACAAAGGAAAGTGGAAATCTGCTACCGAACGGGAAGGACACAACCACAGTGCGTAGTGATTTTCTACGAAAGATAACAACAAACATTTAGCCGATTGCAGAAATGATACGTGTTTTGAAGTACAGACAGCGTCAACTTAACGGGAGCCTAAACTGACTTCAAAAATGGAATTCGGACGAAGTTTAACGGAACAGAGTTTAACTTACGAATCTCTTGGCTAATGAATCAATGAAGTGTCATTGATCATTGATCCTGAACAATAAAGAGTGGTTGTTAAAGCGTGAGTTGTTCTATTCCATCGTCTTTTTCGTTTGTTTTTTCTTAAGCGAAGAGGATGGTATTTTTTGGTGAAAAATGAGTAAATTTTCAAAAAAAAAAATTCTTTAAAATACCCTGTGATATGTGTGGAATGTAAAGCATTACATTTTGTGGGTATTTGTGCCCTTATCGGATGTTGAGTCGCCATTTTTAAACTTCCTGCGTTATGGAATTTTTAAATCACTCGCCCACTTTTATTGTTGTTCCTGGTAAATTAAATTTAAAAAACACAGCACAAGAAAACGGATACAACCCCAACATAATAGACAACATAACACGTAAGACAAAACAAAAACCACAAAAAACAGAAGAATACAACACAAACACAAGAACACAAAAAATATATCACACTAACATACGAAAACAAAAACACACATAAAATTGCAACCTCATTCAAGAAATTAAATTATAACATCGCATACAGAACAAATAACACTCTACAAAAACGTCTCAACACACAAACAACACAAACAAATACAACCACACAGGCGTTTACAAACTCAAATGTAACATCTGCAACAACTTCTACATAGGACAGACAGGCAGATCATTTCAAACACGTTACAAAGAACACATCACAGCCATAACAAAATTACAAAACACCTCCACATATGCAGAACACATCGCAAATGCCAACCACATCTACAGAGACATCAACACAGATATGGAAATACTGCACATCCAACCAAAAAGCCAGAAACTAAACACACTAGAACAATATGAAATATACAGACACACGAAAACACACCCCAACGATATTCTCAATACACAATTCAATTTCAAAACACATACACTCTTTGACTCTATACTACGAACGCACCCACACAGGAAACAAGAGGCGCCAAGACCAACAACGACCAGTTCTGAAAATGACCGAAAATAGGTCGCAACATGTTAACAAGGTACGTTAAAATTTAACACAAGAAAGTCTTATCATACATATTCCGAAGTGATACAGTGTTAAAAGTTGCGTAATCAAGATGTATTATTACTATGTTGATGACACTCAAACCCACTGTTACATTAAAGAAATATGGCCGTATTCTTCATTCACGCACGACGATTTTCGTATATAAGTAGGCTAAAGTATGTATTTAGGGCGGATTGGATGGGCTTACAGCTCTCCCAGTGATCTCATCAATTTTTAATTATCAATATTATAAATCCAAGACATTTTAGCAAGTTCCTATAGTGCATGGAACATAAGTAATCTTCACCAATGTTGTATCTATCTTCATAATAATCACCAGTATGTTTTATTTTTTTTATTATTTTGTTTCTTATTTCTTTCCCCGCTTTATTTTTCATTCTCTTTTCTCTTCTTCTTTTCCTATCTCTCTTGTTTTCCATCACCTTCTCTCCTTTCTTTCTTCTAATTCTCACATTCTTGTTGTCTCGGGGTTGATTCCACTCCTCACACGCATGCAATTTTAAACTTGTCTGTAATAAATCTTCAAGTACGCACAGAGCATTCTTGCTGTACTCCCTAAAGAAACACCCGGAGAGCATTTAGCGAGACCCTTCGCGTTCATACACTAGAACTAGAGTCTAGACCCAAGCCTCTAATTCAATTCCTTTCGGCGGAGAAATCTAATCAAAACCTTCTGTAGAGGTCGCACAACATCAAAGGCACATGCCAGGCTCGCTCTCTCCGAAATTCTCTCTTTCTCTTTCTCTCTCTTTCAGTGTAAGCCAATGACATGTAATACTCGCACACGTCATCGGTTCAAACCCTTGAACTATTCATATAAACACGACAGTCATCAGTGCAAAAGTGGCTCAGATACAATTGCAAACTTTATCTCTTTTGATCGGCAGGAAACAAGGTCGTGCGTTGTTAACATGCGATTGCCTACTCTTCAACATTAATTCATTACCATCATCACCAATCACGAATTAAGCCTCAGTATACCTGTTTCGGTTCCAATTAACAATGTCCTCATTGTACATTTTAACTTGTGTGCAAAGAAGTAGCATTTCATCTAAAGTAGAGTATTTTTTTTATAGTTGGATATTATTATTATTATTATTATTATTATTATTATTATTATTATTATTATTATTATTATTATTATTATTATTATTAAAAATCTTAAAAACTTACTTGATCTTGTATTTACAAATTTAACCGAGACTGAGGTCAATCTGGCCACTCACTCGCTAGTCTTGCAGGATGACTATCATCCTCCCTTAACAATAACTCTTGAAGTCACACTAAATTTTTCTCCACAGAATCAACAAAATTCTTTCCCAAATTATTCTCAAGGTGATTACTTGAATTTATATTGGAGTCTATATAATTACGATTGGTCCTGTGTTTACCAAGCTGTCGATGTTAACGATGCAGCTAGCTCACTATGTTCAGTAGTTAATAGTGTCATATCCCAGGCAGTTCCTGTCAATCGAGTCAAAAGGTCTAGTTATCCACAATGGTTTTCTAACACCTTACGTAAACTTATTAGAAAGAAAGACCATGCACATAAAAAATATAAAAAATTTAAAACTGAATTTTATTATCAAGCATTTTCCTACTATAGAAAACTTGTGAAATTTAAAATTAAATCGGATAAATTATCATGGCTTCAAAATATTAATGAAAATCTTAAAACGGAACCAAAAAAGTTTTGGAAATATGTTGAATCATTTCGGAAGACAGATAATTATCCCTCTGAATTAATTCTTAACGATAAACACATCACAGATCAATTAGACATTGTCAATGCTTTTGCTGATCACTTCAAATCTGTTCAGACTAAACACAGCCATACATATGAAAACATTATTACGAATATAACAGACTCATTACCTATATCTAAAGTAACACATGATGACGTGCGTAAAGCAATTAAAAAACTGAAACCAACACAAACTACTGGCACTGACGGTATTCCAAATTTTATAATTAAAGGATGCTCTAATATATTTATTCCTCTTTTAGCCCACATATTTAATATTAGTTTGAAAAATGGTGAATTTCCCTCACTATGGAAACAAGCTGCAATTATTCCTATATTTAAAAACGGAAAAAGAAATGATGTCAGAAACTACAGACCTATCTCGATCCTAAATAACTTTTCAAAAATTTTTGAAACCATTATTCACAGACATATATCGTTTTATGTGAAAAACAAGCTCAATTCTTCACAACATTGATTTACTAAAACTAAATCCACTGTCACTAACCTTGTCACATATCTAAATCAAATTGTACCAATAATTGAAACACAGGGACAAACTGATTCAATATATTTTGATTTCAGCAAAGCTTTTGATGTAGTTCCGCACTATATCCTTCTTCATAAGTTAGGAAATATTGGCCTTTCTGTAAGCTACGTAAAGTGGTTCGAAAATTATTTAAGTAATAGAGTTTCATGTGTAAGACTGTTTAATATGCACTCTTATTCTTATAATATAAATTGCGGAGTCCCGCAGGGATCTACTTTAGGACCTCTCCTATTTATTATATTCATAGATGATATATGTAAAAGAATAAGTTCTGACTGTTTATTATTTGCAGACGATTTAAAAATTTTTCGTACAATCAAAAGTAGTACTGACTGTCAATCACTTCAATGTGACATTAATTCAGTCGCTAAATGGTCGGAAGACAATGGTATGACAATTAACGTATCCAAAACTAATGTAATAACCTTTTCTAGAAAAACTTCTTCACTGAAATTTAATTATTATCTAAATAATGTACTAATTAACAGAACGGATTGCGTAAAAGATTTGGGAATATTCTTTGACAGTAAATTGTATTTTCATAGTCACGTTGATTACATTTACAATCACGCAATCAGAATGCTTGGAATAATACGGTCAATAACTTATTCTTTTTCCACGCCCGATTCTCTTTTAATGCTATACTATACATTGGTGCGATCGAAACTCGAATATGCATCTGTAGTTTGGAACTCGATTACAACTACGGACTCGGCTAAATTAGAAAATATACAAAGAAAATTTATATCCTTATGTTCATTCAGATTTCTGCCCATTAATTCCGGGTACAGTTATGAGAGAAAATGTGAATATTTTAATTGTAAAAATCTATATGCTAGACGCCATGAGCTAGATTATCTGTTCTTTTGTAAAGTCCTCAAAGGTGATATATCCTGTGACTCTTTCTTAAACAATATTACCTTACGTATTCCAACAAAAGTTATGAGAGCCCACAAACTTTTCTATATTAGAAATTCGAAATTTCTTTCACCAGTCTCCAGATGCATTAAAAATGCCAACATGCATGGCAGCGAATTCGATCCCTTCAATGTATAGACTTAGTTCGCTCTTGGCAACGATTTATCATTTATGTATTCTTTCAGGCATTATACTCAATTATCATTGTCTCACAGTATTCTTAGTTATCCATTCATCGTCATTATTGTAATTAATTGTAATTATATTTATGTGTAATAATTATTTTTGTTTTATGTTTTTGTTATATTTGTGCTGAACTTTAATTGGCCACTGGCTGTTGTACAGCACATTAAATAAATATAAATATAAATATAAATATAAATATAAATATAAATATAAATATTATTATTATTATTATTATTATTATTATTATTATTATTATTATTATACTTACTTAACTGGCTTTTAAGGAACCCGGAGGTTCATTGCCGCCTTCACATAAGCCCGCCATTGGTCCCTATCCTGAGCAAGATTAATCCATTCTCTATCATCATATCCCACCTCCATCAAATCCATTTTAATATTATCTTTCCATCTACATCTCGGCCTCCCTAAAAGTCTTTTTCCCTCCGGCCTCCCAACTAACTTTCTATATGCATTTCTGGATTCACCCATACGTGCTACATGCCCTGTCCATCTCAAACGTCTGGATTTAATGTTCGTAATTATGTCAGGTGAAGAATACAATGCGTGCAATTCTGTGTTGTGTAATTTCTCCATTCTCCTGTAACTTCATCCCTCTTAGCCCCAAATATTTTCCTAAGCACCTTATTCTCAAACACCCTTAACCTATGTTCCTCTCTCAAAGTGAGAGTCCAAGTTTCACAACCATAAAGAACAACCGGTAATATAACTGTTTTATAAATTCTAACTTTCAGACTTTTTGACAGCAGACTGGATGGTAAAAGCTTCTCAACTGAATAATAACAGGCATTTCCCATATTTATTCTGTGTTTAATTTCCTCCCGAGTATCATTTATATTTGTTACTGTTGCTCCAAGATATTTGAACTTCTCCACCTCTTCAAAAGATAAATTTCCAATTTTTATATTTCCATTACGTACAATATTCTGGTCACGAGACATAATAATATACTTTGTCTTTTCGGGATTTACTTCCAAACCTATCTCTTTACTTGCTTCCAGTAAAATTCCCGTGTTTTCCCTAATCGTTTGTGGATTTTCTCCTAACATATTCATGTCATCCGCATAGACAAGCAGCTGATGTAACCCGTTCAATTCCAAATCCTCTCGTTATACTGGACTTTCCTAATGGCATTCTCTAGAGCAAAGTTAAAAAGTAAAGGTGATAGTGGATCTCCTTGCTTTAGCCCACAGTGAATTGGAAACGCATCTGACAGAAACTGACCTATATGAACTCTGCTGTACGTTGTTATTATTATTATTATTATTATTATTATTATTATTATTATTATTATTATTATTCCATAATATAACTGATATTTAACCCTTGCGGTAAATTTCGGAGAAGTACGGAGAGCCTAATTAGTCAAATCTACTCTCCTCACCTCCACGCTGGGATCCCCTGGGATCTTTTCAAGATGCGAAAGAGAGAGAGTGGTGTGCGGAAAACAACGAGAAGCTACAGCATTTATCTTTTCCCCAAAAAATCTGCAAACATGGCATGATGAGTCTTTCCACGGCTGGATGTACTGCAAGGAAAGGTGAACGGGAGAAGAGTTCGGAGTAGAACAAGATATCAGATGATAGACGACATTAAGATACTGTATATGGATCATATGAGGAAACAAAGAGGAAGGCAGGAAATAGGAAAAATTTGAGAAAGCTGGATTTGCAGTAAAAGACCTGACCTTAGGCAGAACACAAAATTAATGTATTATTATTATTATTATTATTATTATTATTATTAGAATAGAATAGAATAGAATAGAATAGAACAGAATAGAATAGAATAGAATAGAATGGAATAGAATAGAATAGAATAGAAAGAATAGAATGGAATGGAATGGAATAGAATAGAAAGAATAGAATACAATAGAATGGAATAGAATAGAAAGAATAGAATAGAATGAAAAGAATAGAATAGAAAGAATAGAATAGAAAGAATAGAATGGAATAGAATGGAAAGAATAGAATGGAATAGAATAGAATAGAATAGAATAGAATAGAATAGAATAGAATAGAATAGAAAGAATAGAGTACAATAGAATGGAATGGAATAGAATAGAATAGAAAGAATGGAATGGAATAGAATAGAATGAATAGAATAGAAAGAATAGAGTAGAACAGAAAGAATAGAATAGAATGGAATGGAATAGAATAGAAAGAATAGAATACAATAGAATGGAATATAATAGAAAGAATAGAATAGAATAGAATGAAAAGAATAGAATAGAATAGAAAGAATAGAATACAATAGAATGGAATAGAATAGAAAGAATAGAATAGAATAGAATGAAAAGAATAGAATAGAATAGAAAGAATAGAATAGAATAGAATAGAATAGAATAGAATAGAATAGAATAGAATAGAATAGAATAGAATAGAAAGAATGGAATGGAATGGAATAGAATAGAAAGAATAGAATAGAATAGAAAGAATAGAATAGAATAGAAAGAATAAAATAGAATAGAAAGAACAGAATATAATAAATAGAATAGAATAGAATGTTTTATTTTCGGCTGGCACAGTTAAGGCCATAAGACCTTCTCTTCCACTCAACCAGCCTTAATCAATACAATAGTGACATACATATTTAAATTATGGATATTTACCATACACTAAAGATTCTACAGAAATATCCTTGAGTTGAATTTTAACGATTACAGCATGTTTCTTTAATCTGAGATAAAAGCATAGTCTATGCCAAAAAGTAATAACTGAATTTAAGAACTAATACAATTCAATTCAGTCTATATGCAATATGTAAAGAATTATAATTGCGATATTGGTTAAATGATGAGAATTAATTTCATAGTAGGTCACTGGAACTGCTAGGGAGCAAAATGTCAATCTAAAATATATTGACGTAATGAGAATAATATTAATGTAATGAGATTTTGCCATTAGAGGTTTTGTATTCAATTTAAAGAAATTAATGGTAATAATAAGAATGGACATATGTTAGTTTCATTGTAAGTAACACATATTAATCAGTAATTAATCTGTTAAGCAAGAATTTATGTAATTTTGACCTAAATTAAGTTATTGTCCAAAAACCCCTTACATCACTCGGAAGCGAGTTCCAATTTCTAGCAACTGATACTGTATATGATGAAGAATATAAAGATGTCTTGTGGTAGGGTATAATGAGCAAATTGTAGTGATGAGATTATTAATATTATTAATATGATTATCATTATCATTATTATTATTGTTATTATTATTATTATTATTATTATTATTATTATTATTATTATTATTATTATTATTATTATTATTATTATTGCAGTTGTATTTCTGGTGGTGTGGAAGAGAAGGCCTGATGGTCTTCGCTACACCAGAAGTCGTAAATAAATTACAAAATAATAAATTCCCAGCTCTGGTAGTAGAATAACATACCATCATGTTGGCAAAGCAGATGTCGGAAGAAAACCAGCGAAATCCATATTTCACATGTGTCCATGCGATAACAAATACATATAAATAGGATCCATGAACAATGATCCAAATTTAGCGTTGAGTAGGCAACTGTATTCGAGCCGAGGGTTGTGTGTCACTGTTTTATGCAAACTTTACCACATGACTTGCAAATATTCTCTTATACACCTACGATTTCTTAAGTAATCGTTGTTGCTATACTAAGTTCAACGAGTTATTTTGAGCTGACCAGTTTGGTATCAACTTCACCCAAAAAAAACGCTCGCTATCCGCCACCTTTTTATTTCAAAATAGCCAAGACGATAGACTATAACAAGTTAATAGGCCTACACTATTTTGCGAAGGAAAATACACAGAAGTGTTAATTTCATAATCAGGAAATTAGTTGTGCTACAAAGAAGATAAACGCTGTAGTAGCAAATATTCACGTGTAGCGGAACTCCTTGGTTGCTACATCGCTACTAGCATATCCTGTTAAAATTCTTGTTGGGTTTTATGTAGCCTATATCCTATGGAAATTCGTGCTGATTTGATTGTATATTCCGAGAATTTTTCTGCTGGGTTATTTGTATATCACATGAATATTCGTTCCTGGTTGTTAGTAGATCCTATCAAAATTCGTGCTGGGTTGTTTAGGCTTACATATCCCAAGAAAAGTTTTGCTGGGATTGTTTGTATATCCTGTAAAATTAATACTGTATTTGAGGCATATAGCTGCAAAATCAGATACGTCACTAAAACATAATTTTTCAGTATGAAGGAAAAACATTTGCAAAGAACCAAGGATTTACAACAAATACTATTCTTTCATCATACAAATCCATGTGATGTATCTGGCTTTGGAGTATAACAGTGCTATAGCAGTTGTAGAATCATATGAAGATATGACATATAATATTAACTTATTTTCGAAGAAAAGTGATGTCTCAGATTTTGCAACTACACGCCTCATTTGAAAATGTAAATTCGTGTTGGGTTGATAATAAATTCTGTATTAGACTATTCAGTATTGGTTTGTTGTAGCTTCTGTGAACATTTGTGTTCGGTTGTTTGTAGATCATGTTAAAATTCGTTGTTGATATATCTTGTGAAAACATTCTTGTTGAATTGCTATATTTGTGAATCCTGTGAAAATTCGTGCTAGGTTGGTCACATATCATATGAAATTTCTTGCTGGTTTCTTCGTAGGTTCTGTGAACACTTGTTTTGGGTTATTTGGTTATTTCAAGATCCTCTTAAGATTAATGCTGAATTATATGTACAATCTTAAAAAATGTGTGCTATATTCTTTGTAAATCCTATGACATTCCGGGATGGTTTGTTAGTAGATTCTGTAAAAAATTGTATTGGGATGTTTTTAGATTCTCTTGAGATTCAAGCTGGGTCGTTTGTAAGATTGTTTGAAGATCCCACGAAATTCCGTGCTCGCCTGTTTGTAAATTTTGTGAACAATTGTATTGGGTTATTTTTAGATTCTGTTAAGATTTCTGCTGGATTGTTCATAAAGCCTGTGAAATTCCTTAGTGGTTTGTAGATTCTGTGAAGAATTATTATATTGGATTAGTTTTTTATTTTGTTAAGACTCGTGCTGGTTGTTCGTAGAGCCTGTAAAATTCGGTACTGATTTGTTTGTAGATTCTATGAAGAATTGTGTTGTATTATTTTTAGATGATGTTAAGATTCGTGCTGAGTTGTTCGTATAGCCTATAAAATTCCGTACTGGTTTGTTTTTAGATTCTGTTAAGAATTTTTGTATTGGGTAAGTTTTTTATTTTCTTAAGATTCGTACTTGGTTGTTGGTACAGTCTGTAAAATTCGGTGCTGAGTTGTTTGTAGATTCTGTGAAGAATTGTATTGTATTATTTTTAGATGATGTTAAGATTCGTGCTGGGTTGTTCGTAGAGCCTGTAAAATTCCGTAGTGGTTTGTTTGTAGATTCAGTTAAGAATTTTTGTATTGGGTAAGTTTTTATTTTGTTAAGATTCGTGCTTGGTTGTTCGTACTGTCTGTAAAATTCCGTGCTGGTTTGTTTGTAGATTCTGTGAAGAATTGTATTGGTTTATTTTTAGATTCTGTTAAGATTCGTGTTGAGTTGTTCGTAGGTCATGTAAAATTACGTGCTGGTTTGTTTGTAGATTCTGTGAATAATATTGAATTGCTTTTATATTCTGTTAAGATTCGTGTTGGGTTATACTTAGAGCCTGTAAAATTAGGTGCCAGTTTGTAGATTTTGTGAAGAATTATGATTTGTTTCTTTTTTTTAAATTCTGTTAAGATTCATGTTGAGTTGTTGGTAGAGCCTGTAAAATTCAGTGCTAGTTTATTTGTACATTCTGTGAAGAATCGTATTGGGTTATTTTTAGATTCTGTTAAGATTCGTACTGGGTTGTTCGTAGATCCTGTAAAATTCCATGCCGGTTTGTATGTAGACTCTGTGAAGAATTGTAATGGATTATTTTTAGATTCTGTTAAGATTCATGCTGGGTTGTTCGTAGATCCTTGAAAATTCCATGCCGGTTTGTACGTCGATTCTGTGAAGAATTGTATTGGGTTATTTTTATATTCTGTTAAGATTCATGCTGGGCTGTTCGTGGAGCCTGCAAAATTCTGTGCTAGTTTATTTGTAGATTCTGTGAGGAATTATATTGGGTTATTTTTTAGATTCTGTTAAGATTCGTGCTGGGTTGTTCGTAGATCCTGTAAAATTTCATGCCGGTTTGTATGTAGATTCTGTGAAGAATTGTATTGGATTATTTTTAGATTCTGTTAAGATTCGTAGTGGGTTCTTGATAGATCCTGTAAAATTCCGTAATAGTTTGTTTGTAGATTCTATGATTAATAAATTGGGTTATTTTTAGATTCTGTTAAGATTCGTAGTGGTTTCTTCATAGATCCTATAAAATTCCGTAATAGTTTGTTTGTAGATTCTATGATTAATAAATTGGGTTATTTTTATATTCTATTAATATTCGTGCTGGGTTGTTCGCAGAGTCTGTAAAATTCCATTCTGTCTTGTTTATAGATTCTGTGAAAACTTGTTTCGTGTTATTTGTAGATCCCGTTAAAATTCGTACTATTTATCAGTAGCATGGTCTTCCTGTCAAGCATTGTTGTTCCATTTTCCATTCTTATCTCATTCTTACTCGAATAAAGTTAAATGTCATATCTTTAAAAGCGCCTGTAATTAAATAATTGAAGTTCATAACTTGAAATAATAAAAAACACAATCCTATTCGCCTTTCCAGAGAGATAAATTCGCCAGTAATGCAGTACGAATATTCTTCCCTGCCACAAGATAGTGACTCACCGAGCTGACTTAATCGTATCTTAGCATCATTTCGCGAGCCTCTATCCGCTATTGACAGTAATCTAAGAGAAATCTTGTAGCGACAACTATGTAGGCGGGAATAGATCTCCGCGTCAGGATGCGTTTGAAGGGTGAATGCCCTACCCTGTGAGGGCGTGCTAAGTGGAGGATACTCAGTAGCTGGACAATTTCAATGTCATTTCTGAAAGTTCTGTTATGTCTTCATTTTCCCATTGTGAAGGTGTAAGCTAGCAAAAATAATCCTGACATCTCGTTATGGAGACTCGAGAGACAACTCTTCTTCTAAGTACAGTGACCTCAGTGGTACTGAAACAGAAATCATTTCCTTGGAAAAGGGTAATTTAAGAAGTTGGAAGACATTTTCGGTCTTTGTTCACATACATAGCAGAAAAGACGAATCCAAATCCTTGCGGAAATAGCTTTTAGGGAAGTTATAATTATCTGTCAACAGTAGGACTAGGAACAGTCGTCTACACGAACTAGCTAATTAGTGAAAGAATAAAAACGTGAGACGACGCTCGTTCCTTGTCCTTTCCTAGATCCTCAAATCCTCAATCTTTCTTTTTCCATTTTTGTCGTATTCGTCCCATTTTTGTTATTTCACTTATATTATATACATTTCTGGGTTCGCTCATACGTGCTGCATGCCCTGCCCATCTCAAACGTCTGGACTTAATGTTCCTAATTATGTCAGGTGAAGAATACAATGCGTGCAGTTCTGCGTTGTGTAACTTTCTCCATTCTCCTGTAACTTCATCCCTCTTAGGCCCAAATACAGTATTTTCCTAAGAACTTTATTCTCAAAAACCTTTAATCTTTGTTCCTCTAATATTATATTATATTATATTATATTATATTATATTATATTATATTATATTATATTATATTATATTATATTATATTATATTATATTATATTATACTACATTAACACGTAAATTCTTGTTTTAATGTACAAATCGAATCATTATTTTGTCCGTTTCATTTACCTTTATCTTTTATGTTTGTTAATTCGAGATCCCAGTGGTCAACCTCAATTGAGGACGGATGATTTGAAATCTTAGTAACATGTTATATTATATTATATTATATTATATTATATTATATTATATTATATTATATTATATTATATTATATTATATTATATTATATTATATTATATTATATTATATTATATTATATTATATTATATTATATTATATTATATTATATTATATTATATTATATTATATTATATTATATTATTTAATTTTAATTTTAATTTATTGGTCTGACCCAATATTTTGGGTTTGCCCTGCAGCACAGAATAGCTCACAATAAAATTTAAAATGAAAAAATATATAAACAGGTTTCAGACAAAATTGATTAAGACATAAAAAATAGAACCAAATATAATTTAAATTGAATGTAGACCATAAAGATGCTGACGAAATATCGCTACAGAAAATTGTATTATAGTGGTGACTATGGTATCTTGAAGATCTCTCGTCAGCTTGTATTTTTCCCTCCACTTTACAAAGGCTTTTGGAATGGTGCCTCTCGCTCCGAAGAAGAGACCGGTAACTGTGATTTTTTTCTATGTTGTATTTCGCCGATAGGTACTGAATCGTGGGCTCGTAGATTTTCTTTTTCTCTTCGTTTACTTCAGATGGTTGAGTGGCTGAAATTTCATTGTATAGTATTGCATTGCATTGTATTGTATTGTATTGTATTGTATTGTATTGTATTGTATTGTATTGTATTGTATTGTATCGTATCGTATCGTATCGTATCGTATCGTATCGTATCGTATCGTATCGTATCGTATCGTATTATATTATATTATATTATATTATATTATATTATATTATATTATATTATATTATATTATATTATATTATATTATATTATATTACACATGACAGTACAAAATATATTATCAGTATATTTGTATGGTTTTGAATTAAATAGCTCAGAATATACAGGCTACTCTTATAGGCCTACATAATTCTGAAAGAACAGGAGAGCTATAATACGAAGAGTAATATGTGGTGTTCTTTTCCTCTGCAATTTGCATTTCTAAGCCAAGTCAGGAAGATACGGAAATATTTTCCACAAAGACTTAAAAAAAATGGATTAGGAACGCCAAATATTGAAAAGAGATAATTAGGATAAATTGAGTGAAATGCAAAATTTGTTACTCTCGTAGTGTCGTGTGGAGTCAAGCTCCAAACCATTTGCTAGATTTGTCCTTGAAGATTCCTTACTGAAACACAATGTCGTTCACCCCAAGACTCGACCTTTTTTTCGAAAACGGCCAAATAAATGAACAACTGAGTTTAAGTCAAGCAGCAACACAGAAAAGAAGGTACAACAGAAGTACCTGTTGAGATTAAGGTCAAACAACGACAAACACAAGAGTTATTCTTCTTCAACAAATACTGCTAAAGGATTAAACAACCCGTGCAACTGTACTATTGTCAGAAAGTGTTTACAAGGAGGTTTATATTGCTTCTGACATTTGTGATTTCTTTTAGCAAGTAATTTAAAAAAATATATATAATAATTACTTAAGAGCAATTAACTGCGTGTGTAGAATTAAAGACTTTAATATGAATACAAAAATTAAGATTATGTGAGACTGAACCTTAGTAATGTTATTAATTTCACGGGGTTATAATAATAATAATAATAATAATAATAATAATAATAATAATAATAATAATAATAATAATGATAATAATAATAATAATAATAATAATAATAATAATAATAATAATTCTTTATTTATACTGGCAGAGTTAAGGCCATAGTGCCTTCTCTTACACTCTACCAGGACACAAAGTATACAAGCAGTTAAAATTTAACAAAAAGTTAAAGAACAGAATACTAACATATTACAAAAAAAAAATAATAATAGCATAATAAAATCGACACTAAACAACATGAAAATAATACAATAATAGAAAAAAGAAAGTAAAATACATTGGAATATAGTGAAAGCAACTCATTTAGTACAAATGGTTAATATGGAAAACGTAAGGTAGAATATAACAAAATGGAATGTAATAAAATAATAATAAAAAAGAAAAAAATACGAAAATTAAATAAAATTCACGATAAAAAGGCTATGATATTAAATTACTCGGCTGATAAAGGGAACAAAAATGGGAAAGGAAGGAAAAAGAAATATATAGCCTATATTTTTACAAAACTATGGCAGAGAAAAGGGCTTATAACTGAAAGGAATCTAATTCAAAAAGTGTAATTTTAATTTATTTTTGAAACTAGACAATGTCCGACAGTCTCTGACATGTTGTGGTAGAGAGTTCCAGAGATGAGCTGCAGAGACCGTGAAAGATGAAGAGTAGAAGAATGTTCTGTGTTTAGGAATGGAGAGTGTGATATGGTGCTATGAGCGAGTATCTATTTCGTGATATGAGGACAAATGTTGAAAACGAGAAGCTAAGTAGCTAGGGTTAGAGGTTTGAAGAATATTGAAGAGTAAAGTGAGATGGTGAATAGTTCTTCGCTCTTTGAGACGGACCCAGGACAGCATATTTAGTGAAGGTGTAATACGGTCAGATCTACGGACGTTGCAAATAAATCGAACACATGCATTATGAACACGCTGTAGTCTGTCAGTCAGTCTCATGTTAAGGTCAGTGTACAGAGTGTCACAGTAATCAAAATGAGGCTCAAAATGAGCGACTGCACTAAATTCTTCTTGAGAAGCAACTGAAGGAAATTTCGAATTATTATTTTTAGTGTGTGAAATTTCATAAAAATTATTTTACATATGTGTGTGATTTGTGTATTCCAGCTTAAGTTTTTGTCCATACAAATTCCTAGATTTTTTACTCTATCACTGAAAGGGATAATAGTTTCTCTCATGCAAGTTTCTGCACATTTAAAGGACAAATCTAAAATTCTTTCAATCATTTATTACCGTAGTATACTCTGTTCTCTTAAATTAACTAAGCATATTGGAATTAAATCAATGACTTTCCTACGCTATGAAATATTTCATATAAAACAATTTTATCGCGAAAAGGAAGCAAAGACGAGCAAAACTGTATTAAACATTTTTGTTTATAAAATTAATATCCATGCCAAATGTTATCTAATTAATGAAGAAAACTATCAGTATTTCAGCACAAGCTAAAACGAAATTATGAAAACATTTATACAATTTTTAAATTCAAACTTGTCAGTACTTAATGCGATGAACTTTTCAGCATTCAGGACAGGACAACCGCTCAGGTATATACTGGTATTTCCGTGGTAATTCTGGTGTGTTGCATATTGTGTTCTAAAAAAACCCTAGGTGATTAACAAGTTTCGCTAACAACGACTTAGTAGTCACACCACCGTCTGAGCCAGATCCTCAGCGGAGAAATACGGAACCCTCCAGAAAACATTGCTGTCACCCATATCCATTTGTTTAAATGCACAGTAACCTCATGCGATGTCAAGAAATCGTTTTCGATGTAAAAGAACATAATGTCCGATTGTCCACGTAACTCCTGAAAATTCGGAGAAAGATCTTGTGGCATATTGTGCTTCATTCCTTGATTAACTTTGGGAATCGCATCAAAAACTATTATCATGACATATATAAATATGTAATTTATATGAAATTCATCTCCTAATTTATCTTTATTTAAAATAAAACTACTTTTTTAATTAATAGGCTAATTTTTAACTCCCGTTCAATATTGATATCACATATTTAGTACACATTTTGAGGTTGTTATTTACATATTTATGTACATATTTTTAGGATAAAAATATTATATAAAATCCGGTCTCTACTGCTGATTTCAAATCTGTTTGTCAAATTTTTCTATTATCCAGGAGTTTTGAGTCAATAGTGAGTTTTTGACATTTAATTATTAAAATAGTCTATTACTTAAATAAAATCTCAGCTGATTAAAAATGTATATTTTTTTCTCTACAAGCATTACTGTAAACATATGAACTTTTGCACACAGGCTTAAAACTGTATTATCTACCATTCCCTGCAACAAAATTTTTATTTTTCCAGGACTCGAAACTCGAAATCTGCGGAATATATACTATATTTCTTTTAAGTGTTAAAATTAGGTTACCTTGTTGACTAGATTCAGCCTGTTGTGGGCTATCTTCAGACTGGGTGGTCCTGGTTTTCGCGCCTTCTATTTGTGCTTCCTGTGGGGATGTGTTTGTGTAGTGTAATGTGGAGTCAAAAGTGTGTGTGTGTGTGTGTTCTGTCTGTTGAGGATTTCATGGGGTTGTGTTTATGTGTATCTGCATATTTCATATTGTTCTAGTGTATTTAGTTCCTGGTTTTTTGGTTGAATTTGTAGAATTTCCATGTCTGTATTTATGTTACTGTAGGTGTTGTTAGCATTTGTGGTGTGTTCTTCGTATGTGGAATTGTTTTGTGATTTTGTTATGGCTTTGATGTATTTTTTGTAACGTGTTTGAAATGATCTGCCTTTCTGTCTTATGTAAAAGTTGTTGCAGCCCGATGTAGGCTATCTTCAGAACTAGGTGGTTCTGGTTTTCGCGCCTTCTATTTGTGCTTCCTGTGGGGATGTGTTTGTGTAGCGTAATGTGGAGTCAAAAAGTGTGTGTGTGTGTGTGTGTGTTCTGAAATTGAGTTGTGTGTTGAGGATTTCATGGGGTTGTATTTTTGTGTGTCTATATATTTCGTATTGTTCTAGTGTGTTTAGTTTCTGTTTTTTTTTGGTTGAATATGTAGAATTTCCATGTCTGTATTTATGTTACTGTAGGTGTTGTTAGCATTTGTGATGAGTTGTGCGTATGTGGAAGTGTTTTGTGATTTTGGTATGGCTGTGATGTGTTCTTTGTAACGTGTTTGAAATGATCTGCCTCTCTGTCTTATGTAAAAGTTGTTGCAGCCCGATGTAGGCTATCTTCAGAACTGGGTGGTTCTGGTTTTCACGCCTTCTGTTTGTGCTTCCTGTAGGGATATATTTGTATAGTGTAATGTGGAGTCAAAAAGTGTGTGTGTTCTGAAATTAAGTTGTGTGTTGAGGATTTCATGGGGTTGTGTTTTTGTGTGTCTGTATATTTCGTATTGTTCTAGTGCATTAGTTTCTGGTTTTTTGGTTGAATATGTAGAATTTCCATGTCTGTGTTTATGTTGCTGTAGTTGTGGTTGGCATTTGTGATGTGTTTCGCGTATGTGAAAGTGTTTTGTAGTTTTGTTATGACTGTGATGTGTTCTTTGTAACGTGTTTGAAATGATCTACCTGTCTATGCTATGTAGAAGTTGTTGCAGGTGTTACATTTGAGTTTGTATACGCCTGTGTGGTTGTATTTGTTTGTTTCTGTTGTGTATTGAGAAGCTTTGGTATAGTGTTTTTTGTTCTGTATGCGATGTTGTAATTTAATTTCTTGAATGAGGCTGCAATTTTGTGTGTGTTTTTGTTTTCGTATGTTAGTGTGACATATTTTTTGTGTTCTTGTGTTTGTATTATATTCCTGTTTATTTTTCTTGTAATCCTGTTTTGTCTTTCTTATTATGTCTGTTATGTAAGGGTTGTATCCTCATGAAATTCTCAACACATAATTCAATTTCACAACACACACACCCACTTTTTGACTTCATATTACACTACACAAACACACCCTCACAGGAAGCACAAACAGAAGGCGCTAAAACCAAAACCACCCAGTTCTGAAGATAGCCTACAACAGGCTGAAACTAGTCGACAAAGTAATCTAATTTTAACACGTGAAAGAAATATAGTAGGCCTATATATTCCGAAGTGGTTATATTATTATATTATTTTTTAATAAAAAAAAGCCGCCCTGAATAAGGGTTCGAATAGATCGGCCTACTAATCAATTCATAAAGAATAATCATTAAAACCAATTGTGTGACAATTTGAAAGGAAAAATAAAACATCAAGATAAATGATACGACAACATAGGAAATCATTTACAATAAAAGTTGTGTAATCAAGATGTATAATCGAAATCTTCCTTACAAACCCCAACTACCCCATAAGTTCATCCAGCCTATTTTTAGACTAATTATTGCAGGTGATAGATGAAATAAGGGGGAGGCGAAGAATGTTGGTGAAATGATAGAAGGGAACAGAAGTATCCCGAGAAAATCCTTCTCCAACGTCTGATTTCTCCAACACAACTTGGCCGGGAATCGAACCTGGGCTGCCTGAATGGATGACCAGCGCGCTAGAGCTCAAGCCAGAAGGACGATTACGTAAGACATTGTGAGTTCTACCTTGAAAGACTTTAAAAATTACATTTTTCAAAATTTAGGTAGGTAAGTTTTTATCTGCAGTAGATTATTACAGAATGATATTGGTTTGACATTTACACAATGGCAAGTCAGTCTATTATGAAAAAATGATTTATTATAAAAGAGCTCAAATGGATAACTAACGTCACAAGGTGTCAAAACTAAACAAAGAGAATCGGTGAAGGTAGATATTTTCTCATAAGTCATAACGCGTCCTACGAGTTTAGTAAGAATTATATTCTTTATCGTGTTACCAACGATATTTCTGCCCCAGTTTATTTGCTAACCTATTATTCACAAGACACACGGAAATGAAATAATTTACTGCACATGCGAATACGGTGGCAAATTTCAATTTTCTTCGTTTCGTAATCAGTAAATATAAGGTAGGGTTTGGGTGGGGAAGAAAATAACAAAACCCATAGGCCTACTTTGAAATAAAGTTGAAATACTGTTGTCGTTGGAAAATATGAACAAGTATCAGCTTAAATATTTCAATTTCGTTTATTGTATAATGCATAGCAACAATGGTCTATGGGCGTATATGATTAAATAAAACACACTTTCTCTTTTTCTCAGTATGTGGGGAAAACAATAACAACTATGATGGAAACGAAAACTTACGCTCTTCCTGTTTATCTATGGCAATAATAGTTTCATAGGTCATAAATTTAGACAAAAATAATGTTTCACTCTTGCTAGCAATCTTTAGAACACTCTTTCTTTGAATAATTTCGAGGGAAAAATTGTTCCGGAGCCGGGTATCGAACCCGGGACCTTTGGTTTAACGTACCAACGCTCTACCACTGAGCTACCCGGGAACTCTAACCGACACCGATCCAATTCTTCCCTCTATATCCACAGACCTCAAAGTGGGCTGACAACCGTCAAGCAACCAACTTCGAGTGCACACTAACTCCGTGTGACTTAAATTGTGGTTTTCTGTTAACGAAACAGTGACGTGTATTATGCAAATCAAGATTTCAGGTATAACTCCCTGTGAAGTTGATTTGAATAATTTCGAGGGAAAAATTATTCCGGAGCCGGGTATCGAACCCGGGACCTTTGGTTTAACGTACCAACGCTCTACCACTGAGCTACCCGGGAACTCTAACCGACACCGATCCAATTCTTCCCTCTACATCCACAGACCTCAAAGTGGGTGGAGTTCCCGGGTAGCTCAGTGGTAGAGCGTTGGTACGTTAAACCAAAGGTCCCGGATTCGATACCCGGCTCCGGAACAATTTTTCCCTCGAAATTATTCAAATCAACTTCACAGGGAGTTATACCTGAAATCTTGATTTGCATAATACACGTCACTGTTTCGTTAACAGAAAACCACAATTTAAGTCAGCCCACTTTGAGGTCTGTGGATATAGAGGGAAGAATTGGTTCGGTGTCGGTTAGAGTTCCCGGGTAGCTCAGTGGTAGAGCGTTGGTACGTTAAACCAAAGGTCCCGGGTTCGATATCCGGCTCCGGAACAATTTTTCCCTCGAAATTATTCAAATCAACTTCACAGGGAGTTATACCTGAAATCTTGATTTGCACTCTTTCTTTGTTTCTCAGTATGTGGGGGAAAACAGTAACAATGTTTCTCTTTGAAAATGTATAATCTTATGAAACAAATTAAATTATAAATGTATAGACCCTTTTTTTAAATTTCGTTTAATATTCACCATGCCCCATAACATATAGCCATATTACATGGTTTATGTAAACTTCTTTACCACTTATGTGTTCATTGGTGTCCCATTGTCTTTTGCTTCGCTGTTCCGTGATTTTGTTGATATTCATTATGTTATTCAATTTTGGTTCTTCACTATAATCTGTAGGTAAATACATTCTAGAAGGATAGGAGTTTATGTCACATTAAGCCTCAATGTGCCACCACAGTGATAAAAGAAACGTGTTTTACCGTCATATTGGAACTTCTGTTTATTCAGCCGTAAGTAATAATTTGACTTCTTCTGTTCGTAAAAACAATGATACAAAACTCCCGTGTTTTAACGTTATATTGGAACTTTTGTTTATTCAGTCGTTGCTAAGTGACAATCTCAGTTCTTTTGTTCGTAAAAAGAATGATACTAAACTCCCGTCTTTTAGCGTTACATTGCAACTTTTGTTTATTCAGTCGTTGTTAAGTGACAATATGACTTCTTTTGTTCGAAAAAATAATGATAAAAACTTCCATGTTTTAGCGTTATATTGCAACTTTTGTTTATTCAGTCATTGTTAACTGACAATCTGACTTCTTTTGTTCGTAAAAACAATGATAAAAACTTCCGTCTTTTAGTGTTATATTGGAACTTTTGTTTATTCAGTCGTTGTTAACTGACAATCTGATTTCTTTTGTTCGTAAGAAGAATAATACAAAACTTCCGTGTTTTAACGTTATATTGAAACTTTTGTTTATTCAGTCGTTGTTAAGAGACAGTCTCATTTCTTTTGTTCGTAAAAACAATGATATAAAACTTCCGTGTTTTAACGTTATATTGGAACTTTTGTTTATTCAGTCATTGTTAAGTGACAATCTGACTTCTTTTGTTCGTGAAAACAGTGATAAAAAAACTCCCGCGTTTTAACGTTATAATTATTGGAACTTTTGTTTATTCAATCGTTGTTAAGTGACAATCTGACTTCTTTTGTTCGTAAAAACAATGATAAAAACTTCCGTGTTTTAACGTTATATTGGAACTTTTGTTTATTCAGTCGTTGTTAAGTGACAATCTGACTTCTTTTGTTCGTAAAAACAACGATA
Source organism: Periplaneta americana (assembly GCF_040183065.1). Taxonomy (NCBI): domain Eukaryota; kingdom Metazoa; phylum Arthropoda; class Insecta; order Blattodea; family Blattidae; genus Periplaneta; species Periplaneta americana. Next base: position 23,402,811 of record NC_091119.1, read on the forward strand.
AAAACTTCCGTGTTTTAACGTTATATTGGAAATTTTGTTTACTCAGTCATTGTTAAGAGACAATCTCATTTCTTTTGTTCGTAAAAACAATGATATAAAACTTCCGTGTTTTAACGTTATATTTGAACTTTTGTTTATTTAGTCGTTGTTAAGTGACAATCTGAGTTCTTTTGTTCGCAAAAAGAATGATACTAAACCCTCATGTTTCAACGTTATATTGGAACTTTTGTTTATTCAGTCGTTGTTAATGACAATCTAACTTCTTTTGTTCGTAAAAACAATGATAAAAAACTCCTTGTTTTAACGTTATAATTATTGGAACTTTTGTTTATTCAATCGTTATTAAGTGACAATCTGAGTTCTTTTGTTCGTAAAAAGAATGATACTAAATCTTCGTGTTTTAACGTTATAGGCTATTGGAACTTTCGTTTATTCAGTCGTTGTTAAGTGACAATCTGACTTCTTTTGTTCGTAAAAACAGTGACACAAAACTCTCGTGTTTTAATGTCATATTGTAACTAATATAACTTTCGTAACAGCCCTGATATAATAATTTTATAGCGATTTGATTTGATGTCTTCCCACACAGATCAGACTGTGTTTTGTGAACGTGTGTGTATCCAATGTCTACCCACTTCACTTGCGTGATTCGGATCCCAATTTTTGCGAATAGATGGCAGGACTGTGACCTATTTTCAAGCTGTACATCACTTCGGCGGGCCACTCTGTGCATGATGTTTATTTGTGGAGAGTTATATTGTGCGGTAGGAAGAGTGTTTGTGTACGTGCAATGTAGGGAATGAGTGAGGATGATTATGAAGATGAGGAAGTGAGAAGGGGAAGCCCGATGCCGGCACGTAGCCTATCTGTCGAATAGCACCAAGGGGTCACCATGCTTAACGTCCCCATCTGTCGGAGGAATCACTGCCAACAGTGACATATGCCTTGTCTTGATGTAGTATTTTGTGAACATTCGCCGGCAAATATAAAAAGTTGTCTTCACTGTTGACAGTGAAAACAGGTGTAACCATATTCATGAAATAAAATGAAACGAATATGTTGAAATTGAGGGTATTTTTGAAGTGAAATTTGTGTTGTTGAGGTAAATGGGAAAATATCTATAAAAATTCTCACTACTGCTCGTGCCTCACTTCCTGAGCTGTTTCTTTGCAGGGCGAGACGCAGAGGAGGAGAGTGGGAGGTCCTGGGTACTGCATGTGCCTACTATCCTGCGTTCAACACATCGGCCTTTTCAGGATTCATTTCGTCAGCTATGGAACAAGATCAGCCATGGACAAGCGAATGTCCCCTCACAAAACAAATTATGTCCTCCTCATCAATTTCTGTAACTACACACTAATACCAGTGGTAGACTACAGTCTCTACTTAAGATTATCGACCTAATCGCGATTACGGCTATCACGTGTACACATCCGTAAACTCTTTCCTCTATGGCAGTGTTTCTCAAACTTTTTCCACCGCGAAACCCCTTTTAATCTAAAGTGTAACTGCGAAATCCTTGTAATATTTTATTAGTATTTAATAATTAACAGACAAGTGAAAGCTAGTATCTCAATAATTCTGTTCAGTGGGACGAATGTATTTGCTTTTTAAGCCTGCAATCTGGTTTTATGGCAGAAAGTTCTAGTCTCATTTCTACTGTACTTCTGCATTTTGTCTTTTCGATATTTTGTTTTAGTGAACACATACGCAGAGAATCCAGTGATGAAAGTGATAAATATTATGGGTATTTTCCGTTTTAGATGTTCATTAAACATATTGTTATTACGCATATTATTATTATTATTATTATTATTATTATTATTATTATTATTATTATTATTATTATTATCGGTGGTTTCATGCTATTATTGATTAATATTTTCGTAACATTTATATGTTTTTATAGTATCAACTAAGTATAAAATAGCCACCGAAGTAGCCCACTCGACTAAGGCGCTTGCCTATCGATTCGGGTTCGATTCCCGCTTGGGCTGATTACCTGGTTGGATTTTTTCCCGAGATTTCCCCAACTGTAAGGCGAATGTCAGATAATCTTTGGCGAATCCCTAACCTTATCTCGCCAAATACCATTTCGCTATCATCAATCCCATCGATGCAAAATAACGTAGTAGTTGATAAATGTCGTTAAATAACCAAGTAAAAAAAGAATAAAATAAAATTTAAAATCACATAGGGCTCACGGAACCCCGGAACATACTTTGAGAAACGCTGCCCTATAGTAATTCAGCAGTTGTCCAGACTGAACGAACAGTGGCCGAGTGTGTACATACATTTTAGGAAATCTCCATCAGAGATAATAGCGGTAGTGGTAACCACGATTACAGTATCCAATATTATAAACAGTAAAAACCCCTGCACTGGCATAGGATAATGTTTTCAGCACATGTAATATGCTGCCGTGCCGCCACGCTGCAGCTGCCGTGCCGGTCCGAGCAGGCCTGAGAGGCGTGGTTATAAGCACTAGGGAACTCTCGGTTAAGGACGTGAGACCTGGGCAGTACATTTGTTCACTACAACGACACAACACTACAGCCCCGTGGATCGAACCCTAGTTCTC